>NW_011501333.1:14836-32497 GCF_000495115.2 Populus euphratica | reverse complement strand
TCAGCAGGACAGATTGCATGCACAGAGGGTTGATAACATGGTGAATGGGTTGTTGGAGTAGGGCAGGCAGGTTTTTAATTGATTTTGCATATCAAGGATATATTTGACGGCCCAGTGGATTTGAAGTGCTGAAAGCTAAAGTCTTGTAGCTTTGATGTGTGAAGTACCTATTTTTTTGAAAGCTATCTCTGTAGGAATAAGATGGATGACTACTGCAATTTGCCAAGAAGCATGCGCAATCATATATATCAAGCACAGATAAAGGCAAAACCTGACCTTTTCAACGTATCATTCAAGTTTTTCTCTTCTTTATAATTGAATGCATCATCAAATCCCAGCTTGTTCTTCAGCAAATCAACCTTGTAAGAAATTAGAAACATGAAAGAGCAAATTGTTGAAACTGGGTCATCTTGAATGCAAAACAGAAAGAAAACTAGTCATGACAACAAATAATAAGATCAGGTTAAAGAAAAGCTGATGTTATGCTCCAAATGGATGTGCTCTTGATAGGATATGAGAAGTTGGAAATCACTATAAAAAATCCATGGAAAGTTCAGGCCAGCAGACCCGATGTTAATGCCATGCGTGTTTAACTCTGTAAATGTATGAATCAGGACTGAGCATGTAATTGTATAGAAAAACGAAATACCTTTTCTGGACTTCCTGCACTACCAACCACATAGCAGCCCATCAATTTTGCTAGCTGCCCGACAAGCTGACCTACTGCACCAAATGCTGAAGAAATGAAAACAGTCTCTCCTTTCTTAGGAGCACAGAACTCATAAAAACCAACATAAGCTGTCAAACCAGGCATACCTATGGAGAAGACACAAAAACACCTTTAGTACTCCAAAATCTTGCAGAAGTTTGTTGATCAAATTCTTGAAAACTTACCAAGAACTCCCAAATAGTAAGATAAGGGTACATCTGAGCGTTGGATTTTAAAGAGAGTTTCAGGTTCTGTAATCAGACTGTACTCTTCCCAGCCAGTTGTTCCCCAAACAAGATCACCCTTTTGGAAATCAGAGTGTCCAGATTCAACAACTCTACCCACTCCATAACTGGCTATCACCTGCAAACAAAATTTCTCAGCAGAAAAGGGTCAGTCTGTTACTACAATCCTGGAAATTTGAGTCTGGCCGTCTGTATATGAAAGGAAGAGAAGAAAGGAAGATGTAAGACTTACAGAACCAGGGGAATAGGAAGAGAAGTAGCCAGGTTTTTCGATCTTCGTGGATCGAATGTACTGGTAAGGATCAATGGAGAGGTAAAGAACCTTCACAAGAACTGCATTTGAACCTTGTGGTACTTTCAATTCTATACTTTCAATTGTTAGATGAAGGTCTGATTCTTTTGGGAAACCTTTGATGCAGTCTTTGAGCATCAACTTCTTGTTTCTCACAACATTTCCAGCACCACCAGCAGTCTCCATTGATAATAGCAACTCTAATCAAATATATTTTATGCTTTTTCAGGTGAAATATATTTTTAAAATACACTAAGTCTGCAGCCACAACCACATATATATTGAGATTATTATAATGCATATAGTGGCATGTGTGGTGCATGATCATTCTTCAAGATCAGAATAATCGTGAATGGTGTAAGAGAAAAGAATAATTTCTTATCAGTACAAAAAAAAAAAAATTACTACAAATCATAACTAGTCTTTATAGAGTTTGGAAAAATGGATTAGTAATCCTAATGTGCTTTTCTTGATATTTATTATATTATTTATTTATTTGATATAAATTAAAATATATATATATATATATATATATATTTTTAACTGTTGATCTATTTAATGTTGAAGAAAAGTTATCATTTAGGGAGATTCTTATTTTATCAAATTAAAAATATAATTATATTAATATAAAAATAAATAGTCTTTTTTTTTAATATCATGAATATATATCATATATAAGTTCAAAATCCTATATATTAAAAAAAATATTATTTCAGTATTTTTAAAATATAGGCCATAATTATTTAAAATTATGCTCAAATTTTATTGAAAAGACACCATATTTAAAATTTTACAAATTTTTTTATAAAATCAATGCAAAAGTATTTCAGAATTTTTAAAATAAATGCTCAAATTATTTTTTAGGATTGTTAGCCCCTTGCAATTAGAATATTTTGTTAATTAAAACTTTTATCTTTTTTTTCTATCATTCATTTAACACAAAATAAATAAAAATAAACACAACACACGCATTTTGATTTGAGTTTTATAAAAAAAAATTATTTGTTTTCTTTGGAACTATCATGATCTCATTATTTGGTATGTAAATTGATGCTAGGTTAAAAATAATTGACTCAAATCAATAAAATATGGTGTCTTTTCAATGATTTTTAAAATATTTTATTTTAAATATTTAATTGAAGTCAAATTATGTTTTTACTGGTAACTTGGAATGTTTTTGAATCCAGAAAAAAATATGAGTTACATCAAATTAATTTTCATACAATTTTTTTTTTTTTCCTAAAATTATATTATCAATTCTTAAACATTTCTATAACTCAATGTAAACCAATGATCTAGTCTATGTCATATACATCTATCTATCAACATGTATGTTAATAATGAAATGAAAATGAAGGACAAGATTATACGAAGAGCTCACAACTGATCTTCCAACTAAATTTGTTTAGTAGAATCATTTATTTAAGGATATCAATTATGTTGTCGAGATTTGATGAGAAAATTAAAATTAGAACACTTATAAAAGGTAAATGCTCTGAATCGTAACTTGGTATATCAAATTGATACGAGGGTTAGCAAGTTGTTTTCATCCAGAGATACAATTAATAAGATAAACATTAGATATCTACTATTAAATATAAAGGAAAAGCATGGCTAGTGATCATAGAGTTGGTGGCGAGGGAATGATGAGTAAGAAGCAAGTGATTCTCAAGGACTATGTGAGTGGCTTTCCAAAAGAATCAAACCCGTACGTACGTGACGACAAGTAGCTAGCATCAAACTAGAAGCACCAGAAGAAGAAAGTGGAAAAGATGCTGTGGTGGCCTACAATCTCTGTTTGTCTTGTGATCCATCCTCGCGCGGAGGCATGCAGAAAGATCCACCGCCTCATGTAAACAACCTCATGTTTTGAGTTCTAGCCAGCGCTGGAACTTTACCGATCTGTTGATCAGCAAGGTTCCTAAGAATTTGGATTTGTTTACGAAGAAGAAAACAAGTCGAAATCGACAAGCACAAGCAACACTAACCAATAGTTTCTCTTCAAGTAAAGTAGTGAAGGTTTCCCGGGAGTGATTCATCTCCCATTACATATATCTTCTGGGCAATGTCATCTTGTGCCATTAGCACTAGCAGTAAAACTAACAAATCCCTGTGTAGGAAAACAGTACAGATATATGGCCTTATTGCTAAGAGAGGAACAACGTGGTCTGTCGATAATTTAGAGATTCTCCTTAAGAAGAATTTGTTGAGTGAACAAACAGGACAAACATCTTTGATGCAAATTACGGTAGGAAAATATTTTGGCGGTTAAGCATGAAGGGGTACAGGACTCCCACAACCATTTGATATAACAGGCCCATCTTTATTAACTATAAGTCTCTATTTATTTGATAGGCCCATATTCTCAAAATTTTGAGGCCCTCCTTTCAAATCGATAATATTCAGTTCACACACCCGCGCGCACGCATATGTATAGATATATATTGGTGGGTGTGGCTAAATAAGTGTTTTGTTAATAAAATGAACTATTTCATGATTTTAAGTAATCATTTAGGGATCTAATTTCAAGAAACTTTTTTATTATAAGTACTAAACTATAGATTTCATACGAAATAACAACAAATTAAAGAAAATCAAATAAAGACCAATTTGTAAATGAAAATAAAATATATATATATATATAGAAGCTAAAAAAAATTGAGTGGAAAATCATTTTAGTGTAATATTTTATCATGAACGAGGTTTGCTCACCCCAACATGTTTCCCCTAAATTTAAATCATCAAAGAATTTAATTCCTAAGTCAATGATAAAGAATTAAATTTTTTGACTTTGCACACGGTCTTATATCTCAAGAGCATCTTTGTTCATGGAATATTCAGCTAAAACTAATACTCAAAACTCCCATATAAAATCATTTTAGTGCAATAATTTATTATGAATGAGGTTTTCTCACCCTAACATGTTTTTCCTAAATTAAAATCATTAAAGTTCTTATTAATTAATACTCATTTTAATTATCATCGTCGAATTAAATAAAAACAAATCTTCAGAACATAGATGTGAGGGTTTTTACTCTAAATTATATGGAAGCAATCATTAAAAGGAGTTGATATCAAAGTTGATGAAGTTCTCCTTCTTTGTTTTTTTCTCCTTTTATTTTAAACTTCGAAATCACAATCGAAAAGAATTATTAAATATACTAATCGAAAAAATTAAAAAGCAAAAGCTAAAGCACACATCCTGTTTACCGAGAATTAAGGGACTGTGGATTGGCACAGTTCTCAAACACATAGCCTGCATTCTGGAGTTTTTGTCGGCTGGCTTAAATTTGCTTTTGGTCTGGCTTCGTCCGGGTTCTCTTTTGTCGTGGTCGGGTGCGGCACAGTTCTCAAACACATGGCCTGCTGATGTATTCTGGAGTTTTTGTCGGCTGGCTTAAATTTGTTTTTGGTCTGGGTTCTCTTTTGTCGTGGACAGGTGTGGCATCGCTGGGTTTTCATTGGAAGGCCGAAACACTGTGGCCCTTGAATCATGTTACTATTCACAGCTACAGTTTCTTCTTTTTGGTGGTTGTTTGTAAAGCCAGATGCAGTGTGACTACTGCACCCTTTGGCTCATGGTGCTGTTCACAGCGGCAATTGTTGGCGTTCTTTTTGTTTTGCTGGCTTTCGTGGCTTTTTACAAGGCAGGTACATTGTGAGCAAGGCATTACAATTTGTTAAAGATAGGGACAGCTTTTTAACATCAGAGCAGTACGTCCATAAGTCTCATGAGACTTTTTTTCCTCTTTCTTTTTTAAAATTTTAATATAGTATTATTTACCCAGGAACTTATCCCTTCCTTCTGAGCCTGTTCTCAAGAGCTAATAAATTTATGCAAAACGCTGGATTTAGCCGCTCGAGTGAGTTGATATGATGTTTGTTGTGTCCTTTTTCTTTTTCTGTGTTTTTTGGGAGAGGTTGTGAGCTAATAAACACGCACCTCAGCACTGATCGGAAGTCGCTTTTGATCTGTATTTGTTTCATCGGCAAGCTTATTATTATGACTTCCACAGCAAGCTTGACCTTCCTTATTTCTCTTTTTGGCTCAGTAGTTAGTTTCAGGCTTAGGCAACCCTTTGTTAAGCTACTTATATCGTTGCGTTACTATATTGTTGTCTAGGCTTTCTGCTGTTAATTTTGTTCATATTGCCAATCGATCTACTTTACTCTTCTTGGTTTTTATCCCACTTCTGTGATCATGAACTTATAAGCTAAATTTCTTATTTTGCTGACTTTACCTGTATCTTCTTGAGTATTGCTTGCTAAAATCTGTTTTTGTTTTTGAAGCTCATATAGCAAAATGCATACAACCAAACTGAACACATAATATATTACAACCTTGCTGCGTAGCGCGGGCAGTAGCCTAGTACACAAGTAATGAGAGTGGTATAAGACCATTAGAGCAAGTCCATTGCACACTATGGTTTATAGGTCAACCCGTCAAGCCCAGTTGTGCCTAAATAACTATGGTCTGCATCCCATGGATTTTTTTTTTAAGAAAAACACTCCTAAATATTAAATAATTTGCATGTAGTAATTTTCGAAATACAAGTTTAGCATTTACATATAAAAAAATCCAACCACATTATTGATTATATTTGACTTGTAACCACATGAAAGAAGAGGATGCATACAATTCTCAATGGCCCATGAGAACGCTACAATTTGGTTGGCTTGTTATTCTGCAGCAACTATAACAACTTTCTTTCCAAGATTGCTGCTGTTAAAAAGCCCTACAAGAGCAGCTGGACAGCTCTCAAGAGCTTCAGATATGTCTTCCACATACACAATCTTCCCTTCTCTAACGCAAGGCAACATGAAGTCTAGGAACTTGGGAAAGAGGTGATAGTGATCAGTGACAACAAATCCTTCCAAGCGAAGCCGCTTATAAATGATGTTCATCATGTTCTTTATGCCTTCAGGCTCATCCAGTGTGTATTGTGAAATCATTCCACAGTGAGCAATGCGGCCCTTAAGTTTCATGTTGAGTAGCACAGCATCAAGCATTTTGCCCCCAACATTGTCAAAGCAAATGTCAATGCCTCCAGGAAAGTGCCTGCAATGAATCGATGCGAAAACAACAGCAAGAACTTGCGGGTTGAGTTTTTTGAAGCTCACATGGGTCACTTCATAACTGCTGCAATAATCATACAGCTTGGCATTTCTTTTCTTTTATTGCTAGTTGACAATTTTGGTAGCCCAACCCCACAAATTTCTTCAGCAGGACAGATTGCATGCACAGAGGGTTGATAACATGGTGAATGGGTTGTTGGAGTAGGGCAGGCAGGTTTTTAATTGATTTTGCATATCAAGGATATATTTGACGGCCCAGTGGATTTGAAGTGCTGAAAGCTAAAGTCTTGTTGCTTTGATGTGTGATATACCTAATTTTTTGAAAGCTATCTCTGCAGGAAAAAGATGGATGACCTACTGCAATTTGCCAAGAAGCATGCGCAATCATATATATCAAGCACAGATAAAGGCAAAACCTGACCTTTTCAACGTATCATTCAAGTTTTTCTCTTCTTTATAATTGAATGCATCATCAAATCCCAGCTTGTTCTTCAGCAAATCAACCTTGTAAGAAATTAGAAACATGAAAGAGCAAATTGTTGAAACTGGGTCATCTTGAATGCAAAACAGAAAGAAAACTAGTCATGACAACAAATAATAAGATCAGGTTAAAGAAAAGCTGATGTTATGCTCCAAATGGATGTGCTCTTGATAGGATATGAGAAGTTGGAAATCACTATAAAAAATCCATGGAAAGTTCAGGCCAGCAGACCCGATGTTAATGCCATGCGTGTTTAACTCTGTAAATGTATGAATCAGGACTGAGCATGTAATTGTATAGAAAAATGAAATACCTTTTCTGGATTTCCTGCACTACCAACCACATAGCAGCCCATCAATTTTGCTAGCTGCCCGACAAGCTGACCTACTGCACCAATTGCTGAAGAAATGAAAACAGTCTCTCCTTTCTTAGGAGCACAGAACTCATAAAAACCAACATAAGCTGTCAAACCAGGCATACCTATGGAGAAGACACAAAAACACCTTTAGTACTCCAAAATCTTGCAGAAGTTTGTTGATCAAATTCTTGAAAACTTACCAAGAACTCCCAAATAGTAAGATAAGGGTACATCTGAGCGTTGGATTTTAAAGAGAGTTTCAGGTTCTGTAATCAGACTGTACTCTTCCCAGCCAGTTGTTCCCCAAACAAGATCACCCTTTTGGAAATCAGAGTGTCCAGATTCAACAACTCTACCCACTCCATAACTGGCTATCACCTGCAAACAAAATTTCTCAGCAGAAAAGGGTCAGTCTGTTACTACAATCCTGGAAATTTGAGTCTGGCCGTCTGTATATGAAAGGAAGATGTAAGACTTGCAGAACCAGGGGAATAGGAAGAGAAGTAGCCAGGTTTTTCGATCTTCGTGGATCGAATATACTGGTAAGGATCAATGGAGAGGTAAAGAACCTTCACAAGAATTGCATTTGAACCTTGTGGTACTTTCAATTCTATACTTTCAGTTGTTAGATGAAGGTCTGATTCTTTTGGGAAACCTTTGATGTAGTCTTTGAGCATCAACTTCTTGTTTCTCACAACATTTCCAGCACCGCCATCAGTCTCCATTGATAATAGCAACTCTAATCAAATCCTGTTAATCTATCTGGAAACTAATGAAAAGAGACATGTCATGTATTGATATGAGCTGTGAAGCAGCCACATGTTTGTCATGTGTCATGACCTCATTATTCAACAAAATACTAGAAAAATTCATCAATTTTATCCTTTTCAGGTGAAATATATTTTTAAAATACACTAAGTCTGCAGCCACAAATACATATATATTGAGATTATTATAATGCATATGGTTGCATGTGTGGGGCATGATCATTCTCCAAGATCGGAATAATCAAGAATCGTATAAGAGAATAGAATAAAAAAATTATTTTTTATTAATAAAAAAAAAAAATCATTGCAAAATATTTTGGTAATTAGAAATCATTCCTAGTTTTAAAATTTGAAAAAATGAATTGATTATGTAAAGAATTAGTATCTCCAGTATGCTTTTTTTGAGATATATTGTATTATTTATTTATTTGATATAAACTAAGAGAAATATATGTTTTCTAACCGTTGGTTTATTTAAAGTTGAAAAAAATTATCATATGTAAGGAGATTTTTATTTTATCAAGTTGAAAACATAATTGTTATCAATATAAAAATAATTTTTTTTTTAATATCATGAATATATATCATATATAAGTTCAAAATCTCATATATTAAAAAAAAAAAATTTTGGTATTTTTGAAATGTAGGCCATAATTATTTGGAATCTTACAAATTTTTTATAAAATTTATGCAAAAGTATTTCAAATTTTTAAAATAAATGCTTAAATTATTTTTTAGGATTGTTAGCCTCATGCAATTAGAATATTTTGTTAATTAAAACTTTTATCTTTTTTTTTTATCATTCATTTAACATAAAATAAATAAAAATAAGCACAACACGCACACTTTGATTTGAGTTTTGTAAAAAAATTTTATTTGTTTTCTTTGGAACCATCATGATTTCATTATTTGGTATGTAAATTGGTGCTAGGTTAAAAATGATTGACCTGAATCAATCAAATATAGTGTTTTTTCAATGATTTTTAAAATATTTTATTTTAAATATTTAATTAGAGTTAAATTATATTTTTATCGATAATTTAGGTTATTTTTGGACCCGAAAAAAAATATGATTTACATCAAATTAATTTTCACACAATAAAATTTTTTTTTTACTAAAATTATATTATCAATGCCTAAACATTTCTACAACTTAGTGTAAACCAATGATCTAGTTTATGTCATATACATATACATCTATCTATCTATCAACGTGTATGATAATAATGAAAATAAAAATGAAGGACAAGATTATACAAAGAGCTCACAACTGATCTTCCAACTAAATTTGTTTAGTAGAATCATTTATTTAAGGATATCAATTATGTTGTCGAGATTTGATGAGAAAATTAAAATTAGAACACTTACAAGAGGTAAATTATCTAAATCTTAACTTGGTATATCAAATTGATACGAGGGTTAATAAGTTGTTTTTATCCAGAGATACAATAAATAAAATAAACATTAGATATCTACTATTAAATATAAAGGAAAAGCATGGCTAGTGGTCATAGAGCTGGTGGCGAGGGAGTGATGAGCAAGAAGCAAGTGATTCTCAAGGACTCTGTGAGTGGCTTTCCAAAAGAATCAAACCCATACGTACGTGACGACAAGTAGCTAGCATCAAACTAGAAGCACCAGAAGAAGAAAGTGGAAAAGATGTTGTGGTGGCCTACAATCTCTGCTTGTCTTGTGATCCATCCTTGCGCGGAGGCATGCAGAAAGATTCACCGCCTCATGTAAACAACCTCATGTTTTGAGTTCCAGCCAGCGCTCGAACTTCACTGATCTGTTGATCAGCAAGGTTCCTAAGAATTATTACAAAGAAAAAAACAAGTCGCAAACGACAAGCACAAGCAACACTAACCAATATTTTCTCTTCAAGTAAAGTAGTGAAGGTTGCCCAGGAGTGATCCGTCTCCCATTGCATATATCTTCTGGGCAATGCCATCTTGTGCCATTAGCACTAGCTGTAAAACCAACAATATCCCTGTGTATACAGGAAAATAGTATAGATATATGGCCTCATTGCTAGGAGAGAAAAAATGTGGTCTGTTGATAAGCATGTCGTCAATAAATAAATAAATAAAATAAGTGTTTTATAGCCTGAATAATTTTTTTATTTAAAAAAAAAACATCTTATGGTTATTAAAATAAATTAATAAAAAAAATATCAAAATAGTATGCTCATATTTTATGTGTGATTCAAAACTAAAAAATCCTTAAATATAATAAATCATGTTCAAAATTTATGCATAAAATTTAAGAATAACAAAACAATTTGAATCTAATTTTCAATGAAAAATGTATTATTAGTATTATTAATATACTTTTGGATCTTTGGATCATTCTTTTTCTTAAAATGTTGAGATTTCAAGTTTTATACTACTCAAATTATGATTTAAACCATCAAGATTATTTAATTTTTTTTTTGGCTAGCTGAAATTTACCACCAAATTCTTTCTTTTATTATGTCTCATATAAAAGATTTTAGTGTATACAAGACTTTCTTTCATCATCTTCCTTATTATCATTGGAGTTTTAAGTTATATTTTTATATGGAGAAAAAAGTGTTAATCTAATAGACGTTTTAATCTTCTTTCTCTTATAATTAGAAATATTATGTTTACTAATCATTTCATTGCTCAATTTATCTACCTTTCTCATCAAAACCTTTATCATTACCTTCAACTATCTTATTTTTTTATAAAAACCTTCTTATAAATCTATAAGATCAGTATATAACCTAATATATATATATATATATATATATAAATTATGAAGAATAATTTTTAAAATAAAAAAAAACTAGAATGGATCTAAGAACCTTTTTTATTATTATAAGGGCTAAATTATAGATTTCATAAGAAACAACAATAAAAGAAAATCAAATAAAGACCAATTTGTAAATGAAAATAAAATATGGAAGCTAAAATAATTTTTAAAGAAATTACAAGGACCAGAATGAAACCTTATTTTTAAAGAAATTTTACAAGAACTAAAATCAATTTTAAATCCCTTTTTTTTTTACAGTATTTGATAATGCCATTAAAATTATATTTTCTAAAAATTTTAAATTTATTTTAAAAAATAATTATTTTAGTTTATTTTTTTAAAAATAAAAACAATTTAAACCGCAACCAGCACCGTACTTCAAAAAACGCTATAATAAGTAAATTATATCTGACGCGGATTTGGAGTCACTAATTCCAACCAATACTCCTTGAAACACCAGGGAGTTAACTTGTCCACTGGGACAAGGATGACAAAGACTTTGGAACTGTGGACGCCGTACGTAGTTAATAGTCAGATGTATCCTTGTCATTTGCCGCTGTTTTTATATCCTCAAAACTCGCTCTTTTTTCGATTCATATCCTAGAAGAAAACATTTTATAATTATTAAAACAAGTCAATAAATTTGTGGACTAACAAATCAATGCATCTTTTATTCGTGTACTCAACGTGTTCAATAAAGAAATGAAAAATAAAGGTTATGAATATTTTACTTGATTTTTAAGAATGTAATTCCTAAATCATTGATAAAAAATTAAATTTAATGATTTCGCAAACAATCTTGTATCTCAAGAGCATCTTTGTCCATGGAATATTCAGCTAAAATTAATACGCAAAACTCCCATTTAATGTTTGCTAAGCCTGCTTGTCGTCAATAAATAAATAAAAAATATTGGGGCAAAATCATTTTAGTGTAATAAATATTTATCATGAATGAGGTTTTCTCACCCTAACATGTTTTCTCTAAATTTAAATCATTAAAGTTCTTATTAATACTTATTATAATTATCATCATCAAATTAAATTAATTAGCGTAGGAGAGTTAAAGGGAATTGATATTAAAGTTGATGAAGTCCTCCTTTGTTTTTTTTTCTATTTTAGTTTAAACTTTAAAATTACAATCGAAAAGAGTTATTAAATATACTAAGTATTATTAAAATTGCTGGGATTAAAGATTTAATCTCAATTAACATTTAAGTTGACTGACGTGCAAATAATTCTATTGAAAAAAAAAACAAGAAAAGAAGAAGAAAAATAAGCCTACGTTAATTGACAAAAACTTATAAATCAGGACTTGAACCTTTTTCGTGGAAATTGGAGTCCTATAGGGCCATATTCCATTCTCTCTTTAATTACGTGTCCCATAGACTTGGCCTCTTGAGTTGAAGAAGTAGACTATCAAGTCAATGCATCTTTTCTTTGTGGCTTCGTTATTTCCATAGCAACATGTAGTCCATAGACACCATACCAATCACTTTAAGATAAGTCTTGAATTAAATACAGGGAACAAATAAGATGTTTCTATAACTACAGCGACTAAAATGAGTTTCTGCCACCTTCGACCTCTACGCTCCACATCCCATGAATACCACCCTAAACATGTTTTTTCTTAAAATTATATTAAAATAATTTTTTTTTTTTAAAAAAAATTAACACATCAAAACCATTAAAAAAATGCTAAAAATATATTAAATTGATATTTTAAATCAAATATACTTTTAAATTGTAGTTTCAAATACAAAAACAAAAGATTTAATCTTTTATTTTAAAAAATAAAAACAAGAGGAAATTGAAAGAAGTTGAAAATGAAGACTTAAGCTTCTGCCAGCCCTTGTTTTCCCCACGCTTTCGTGGAAATTACATTTCAATGCAGAAAAAGTAGCTCAAGAATAAAAGCTTTCTTTGGAGATTTCATAAACAAAAAGAGATTTCAATTCAAATTTCCTTTTAATTAGGTATTTATGATTCTTATTTCTCATTTTTGGTCATTCCAACCATTCCATTGTAGTCTACTCTGATGAACTCTCAAATCCAAATGGCTAATTTATTTTTTATCTACTCTTTTATGTTCTCCTTGTTAGCTACTTTCACCGTAACTAGTGCTACTGACACTGATGTTTATTGCTTGAAATCTATTAAGGATTCTATGATAGACCCTCATGGATACTTAAACACCACATGGGATTTCAACAACTATACAGAAGGTTTCATCTGTAGATTTCTGGGAGTCGACTGCTGGCATCCTGATGAGAACAGGGTCTTAAACCTCATACTCTTTGACCTGGGGCTCAAGGGACAGTTCCCTCATGGATTGAAGAACTGTACGAGCTTAAGTGGTTTGAACCTTTCACATAATGAGCTTCAGGGACCGATTCCATCTGACATCTCTAAAAGGCTACCATACATCACTAACCTTGACCTATCCTTCAACAAATTTTCTGGTGAAATCCCAATAAATATTGCCAATTTATCTTTCTTAAATGTTCTAAAACTCGACAAAAACAAGCTAACAGGTCATATCCCACTAGAAATTGGCCTTCTCGATCGACTCAGGAACTTCAGTGTTGCTAACAATCGATTATCAGGGCCAGTGCCAGCTTTTTTACATACTAATATTCCAGCAGACAGCTTTGCGAACAACACAGGACTCTGTGGGATGCCTTTGGATGGCTGCTCAATTCATCAAATGAAGTTTGATTACTCATTCAAAAGTGGTTTTGTGATTGGTTATATAGTTTTTTCAACTTCAGTTGCAATTTTTTTTACATCCTGCTGTGTACCATGGGTGTATATTGTGGAGAGGAAAAAAAAAATCACAATATCAGAAATGATGATGTTGATGGTGAAGAGGAAGCATAAGATAACAGATGATGATCAAGCAGGCAGCTCCTCAACAGTGGGTCTCTTGGAAGAAGGAAATAAAGAGGTACTGCTCTTTAAGATTGATATCTTTTTCGTTTTAGTTTTGTTAGTTTTTATTTTTTAATTCCATATTCAAGTCTTGAGCAAGAGCAATTCAGTTTTTACTTCCAATTACAGGACGTTTATCTACACAAGACCCTGAATTCTTGAAGCTGGTTTAATTGCGATGTATATGTATGTTCTTCAGTACTAATATATTGAGATTTCTGTCCACAGATTTCCATGTTGGAGAAGAGGGTTACAAGAATGAGCTACGCAGATCTTAATGATGCCACCGATAATTTCAGTGAGAACAATGTCATCGGACAGGGAAAGATGGGGATGCTGTACAAGGCATCATTGCCTAATGGTTATGTCCTTGCAGTGAAGAAGTTGCATGACTCTCAGTTCCTTGAAGAACAATTTATATCCGAGTTGAAGATACTTGGTTCATTGAGACATATCAACGTACTTCCACTGTTGGGGTTTTGTGTTGAGTCAAACCAAAGGTTTCTGGTTTACAGTTATATGCCAAATGGTAACCTTTATGATTGGCTACATCCCATGGAAGAAGGTCAGGAAAAAGCTATGGAATGGGGTGTGAGGGTTAAAGTCGCCATCGGATTAGCAAGAGGCTTGGCATGGCTTCATCAGAACTGCCATACCGTCAAAATAATCCATCTTGACATAAGCTCAAAATGCATATTACTTGATCAGAACTTCCAGCCCAAGTTATCAAATTTTGGAGAGGCAATGCTCGTGAGTTCGACCTGCGCTTCCTCCGTAAATAGTGAGTTTTGGGAGATGGCATTTGTGAAGGAAGATGTGCATGGATTTGGAGTTGTGCTTCTTGAGATGATTACTGGGGTGGATCCTAGCAACATGACTGGTTCCTCAAACAATGTTCTCAATGAATGGATTGGTCATCTTTCGAGCAGTTCTGATTTTCATGGCGCGATAGACAAGTCACTGATCGGGCAAGGATTTGACGCTGAGATCATTCAGCTGCTTAAAGTTGCATGTACCTGTGTTGATCCCATTCCAGATCGAAGACCGATGATGGTTCAAGTGTACGAAGACATAAAGGCAATAAGGGAGAGATGTGACCTAGTAGATGATTCATCGATGCTAATGCAACCTGAAATTTGCCCTGCTACTTCAGAAAAATCTGTGGAGATTGAAATGGCAGAATTCCAATGAAAACAACAGGACAAACAAAAGGCAAGGCTGCATTTTCTAGTTTCTATCATGCTTTGGTGTAGTGAACCAATATTGTACACAATATGATAGCTTTTGAGAATAAATCTCCAGAAATGTTACAGTGGTTGATTAACGATTACAAGCAGAAGTTCAAAATATTTTATTTGAGAGTAAATTACAATAGCATGGAAGCAATAATATTTAATCACTAAAATATAACAACAGATAGGGACGAATTTTTAACGTAAATCATATGGAAGCATGCACCCAATCTCGCTAGTAGAGACCTGCTGTGTGTGTTCCATGAACTTGGATTACAGGAGACTTGCTTTTTGACTTGAAGAAACAGACTGTCTAATCTTTATTTATTTCCAAGCTTGTCGTCTCTTGAAGAAAAGGCCTTTCAATTGTTTTTAAATATTGTTCTATTCTTTAAAACACGTTGTAAAGACACTGTCTGGTTACTGTGTATATAAATTTAATATTGTAGTTTGTACTCTGAACAACATTGTAAATATTATTTTTTCTATTTTTTATTCTAAAAAAAAAGGGCTTTCTTGTTTTCAAACATACTATATATGATTTCCCTGGTCGATCCTGCTTAAATTGCAAATTTGCAAGGAAGCAACCACGCCGTAATGACCGTGCACAAGATCTTTAGGCTCAAGAGCATCTTTTTTCATGGAATATTCAGCTGAAATTATTATACAAAACTCTCATTTAATGTTTGCTAAGCAGTGGTCAAGTTAAGAAATATTGAGTGCGCACTTGAGGTCTTAGCTGTGGAGGGAGGGACTTTGCTTTTTCTTTGTACGTGGGTTTGAATTTTATTGTATATGTTTGTTATTTTTGTTGTATCTTATATGTTTATTGAGCTTATAAGATGTTTAATAAATCATGAGATTAATTATGGTGCGTGTAAATTAGCCTGAAAATCTATATAAATTTTAAAAAATATATATTGAATGCAAGTTTTTTTAGTGTAACAGTTTATCATAAATGTCACACCCTAACATGTTTTCCCCTGATTCTAAATTATTAAAATTTTATTGATTATTAATGATTTATTTATTTATTTATATAATTTTTGATTTATTTAATTAAATATTTGTATAGTTTTTTTTATTTACACTTAAAATTTTCCACGTAAGAATATACATTGAAAAACTGCATAACCAATTTTTTGTTGGAAGAAAAAATACCCAGGTAAGAGTTGCTGCGGAACGCGAGTGAAATGATTAATCAATTTTTTGTGGACTCTAATTTATTTCAATGGCAATATAATTGTAAGGCATTTTGAAGGTTCTGAGATTCAAAATTCTATAATCCATACCCATCACTACTTTAAGACTCTTAATTAAACACAGAAAACGTTTTTATAACTAAAGGGGTTAAAATAAATATTGATCACTTAGCTTATTTAGAAGTATGATTATGATCACTTTTCAAAGTAATTTTTTACTTAAAAAAATATATTAGTAATATTTTTTATTTTTTAAAAATTATATTTGAAATCAACATATCAAAATAATTTAAAAAGATAAAAAATATATTAATTCAAAACAAAAAATATTTTTAAAAAGCAATTTCAAACATCCTCTTAACCTCTATGTTCCACATCCATGAATAGTACCCAAAACAGGTTTTGACGTTGTGGGTTTCGGTTTCGAAGTACCAAAATTCTTTCCAAAGCACTGTCTTCTTATGACATGCACAGGCACACAGAGCACAACATGTTATGGATGAAAAGAATTGGGTCATTTTAGACTTGGAAGGGAAAGTTTTAATACCCATCAAGTTTATTTACTTTATTAATCGACTCTCAAAACTTATTTTTCATTCAATTAAGTCCTGAAAACTAAGTTTTTCACAGAATATATGTTAATCTAAATACAGATAAAATATATATACATTAAACTGAAATTATTATTCTATTTTTAATAAATAAAACTATATAGATATTATTTAATAACTATAACTACCGCTACTGGCACTGATGTTTATTGCTTGAAATCTATTAAAGTTTCCTTAGAAGACCCTTACAATCACTTCTCTTCATGGGACTTCACCAATCAAGGTCTCATCTCTTTGTTAAATTCTTTACATTTATGTAGCTATTTAATAACTATAACTACCGGTACTGGCACTGATGTTTATTACTCTTAATCTCTCTTTTATATTTCTATCAAATATTATTATTATTATTTTTTATATTGTCTACTTTTTAACATATAAGAGTTCAACAACTTTAGGATAAAATGAACTATTTCATGATTTAGAGTAATCATATAGGGATCTACTAAACTATAGATTTCATATGAAACAACAAAAAAAGTAAATCAAATAAAGAACAATTTGTAAAAGAAAATAAAATATAGAAGTTAAAATAATTTTTTAAGAAATTACATGAACTAAAAGGAAACCTTATCAAGTCTCCACTCACATTACTAAACGTCAGCAATAATGAATATTCTCATGACATCAGTTATCAATAACATTTATTATTATTATTATTATTATTATGACATGAATGCGACTGCTAGCAATAATAAAATTCAACAATCCACTCTCTCCAATGGACTTGCTGCGTGTTCCCCTCTTAGCAATCCATTTATTTTCTTGTGGTATTGACAGTGTTATGATTAAAGTCACGTGTTCTCGGGATGTCAGCTCTCAATTTTATATCTCTTTTGCTAACGTTATTGAAATTAAATTTTCAAAAAAAATATTTTATTTTTTAAAATTATTTATTTTTTATATTTTTAAATATTTTTTATAAAATAATATTAAAAAATTAAAAAATTATTTTAATATATATATATATATATATATTTTTTTT
>NW_011501333.1:0-8817 GCF_000495115.2 Populus euphratica | reverse complement strand
TTTGTGGACTCAAGGTGTTAAATAAAGAAATAAAAAATAAAGTTATGAAAATTTTACTTGATTTTTAAGAATTTAATTCCTAAATCATTGATAAAGAGTTAAATTTAATGATTTTTCACACCATCTTTTATCTCAATAGCATCTTTGTTCATGGAATATTCAGCTAAAATTAACACTCAAAATTCCCATTTAATGTTTGCTACGCAGTCGTCAATAAATAAATAAAAAGTATTCAGTGCAAAATCATTTTAGTGTAATAATTCATTATGAATGAGGTTTTCTCACCCTAACATGTTTTCTCTATATTTAAATGATTAAAATTCTTGTTAATACTTATTATAATTATCATCATCAAATTAAATAAAAATAAATCTTCAAAACATAGATATGAAAACTGACAGGGTTTTTACTTTAAATGATATGGAAGCAATCATTAAAAGGAATTGATATGAAAGTTGAGGAAGTTTTCCTTCTTTGGTTTTTTCTCTTTTAATTAGTTTAATCTTCAAAATTACAATCGAAAATAATTATTAAATAATTAAAATTGCTGGGATAAAAAATTTAATCTCAATCGTGCAAATATTTCTATTGAAAAAAAAACAAGAAAAAAGGAAGAGAAATAAGTCTAGAATTATTAAACTTTTTTGACTAATTTGTTTTCCCACACTTTCGTGGAAATTGTTAGGGCCATCCATTCTCTCTCGACGTACTGTCCCATCATGAACTTGGAATTTGATGCAGGAGACTTGGCTTCTTGACTTGAAGAAGTAGACTAACAAATCAATGCATCTCATCGACGTGTTCAATTAATGATCTCTAGACTAGCAAAATGCTGTAGAAAATCAAGAGCTTCTAGACTTTGTTAGCTTAAACTTTGAATGATCTCTTGTTCTCTTTTTATCTAACAAAATGCTGTAGAAAATTAAGAGCTTCTAGACTTTGTTAGCTTAAACCTTGAATGGTCTCTTGTTATTTGCTGCTGTTTTGGTATCTACAAAATGGCTGTGGGTGGTGCAAAACTTGCTCTTCTTTTGATTCATATCCTTGGTGTTGCCGGCAATGGACACAGTTCTCTACAAGAGAACTACTACGGGGGTGATGATCATGAACATCGGAAAAAGTTGGATTCTTCACTCAAAAGTGGGTTTTTAATAGGTTATGTCTTTTTTTCCGTTTCCATTATAACTATTTTCATGTCCTGTTGTGTGCCTTGGGCTCGTCTCCTCAAGAGGAAAGGGAATGAGGTGATGATGAAGACACCAATGATGACATCTTTGATGGAAAGGCAAGAGAAGAAGAGAAAAGAAGCCAACGTGCAGGTATCCCCATAAGATTTTCATTTCATCATCATATTTTTAGTTTCTTGCTAGTTTTTTTTTTTAATTATTATTATTATTATTATTATTATTACTATCATTATTAAAACTGTAGTTGCTTGTATTAAGGATAAATCAATATTCTTCAGTTGCCAAGACCATGGATCGTTGCAAACTTAAGTGAATAGATCACAGACCAAAACATTAACTCATTACTGAAATAGCCAAAAAAAAAAAGAAACCTCTAGTCTAGTCCACGTACTTAAATTAAAGTTTTTTTATCCATTTAACAATTCTATTATAACTAGCACCGTCTTAATAATAAATATCTTTGCAACAACCGATAATTCACTTTGATTTATGTTTCTATCCCATAATAATTTATCATAATCTGTTCAAAGATTAAAAAAATCATGTCATATTTGTATTAGACTCTTCATTTATAATTAAAAATTCACCTACATAACCCTAATTTATTTTCATCACATCTATAACTATATTCCTTTAAGGATTACTATTATTATCTACAATTCCATGCACATTACTAAAGTTAGAAATTGATTTAACCATCCATTTTACTACAGTCTCGTGAGGAACATATTATTCTTCATATGAAAACCAACACAAGTAATTTTTTTTTTTATAAACTATGGATCGTTACAACATCTAGATCAATTTTTGTTTTTTTACACCTCTTATAGGAACATTTAATATTGTTTTCCATAATATTTTTTGAATTAGATAATGCATAATTAATAAAATCCTAAATCTCATTACAATAATCAATCATTCACAACCCTTAAGATAAATCTTGATACATTCATGAATAATCATCCATTACTTATATCAAATCTATATAGAATATTGTTGATAACATGTATTAATTAATTATGTAAATTAAATAAATTTGCAAATATTAGTTTAACTCAAACTTATTCAATTTATTTTGAATAGTCCTCTTAATTCATTATTAATTATTTACATAAATTAAAATTGCTATATATTTAATGAAAATTTTAAATCAACAATAAATTGACAAAACATAAAACGATCCTGTTAAATATACTATTATTCATTTAATCACAAAACACTTACATCATAAATTCAAAATAAATTTTGTTAATTTACAAACAAATATAATTTTATAAAATTTCAAATAAACCCTAACATGTACAAATTATACATTCATAAAACAAATTTCAATGGGAAAAAATTTATAAAACAAATAAACATCTAAGCAAAATATATATACTACAAAAATATATAATAAAAATTAATATTTTAAAACTTACTTCAAATAAAAAATATATAGTTTTGCTTACTTGATTGAAGTAAGAAATCCTTAATAAAACTTGAATTAGAATATGAATGTTGACAAACTAAGAGTTTGACTGATTGAATTTATAGTGAAAGTTTGATTTGAAAAAACATTAGGGGGTGTGCTGTTTGTTGTGGAGAAAAATAGAGGAAGAAGAAGAAATGAGAAAGGGAGAGAGAAGGGTTGTTCGTTAGATTATAAATTAAATATTACAGATGACTTTATCGATGAAATTAACCCGTTTGTAATTCTATATGTAAAAATGACATGTTATCGTATCTTTTGAATTTTTTTGAATTTTGTTTATTATAATTCTTTAGTTCATATTGAAAAAATATTTTTATCGGTGTTTATTGATTGATATATAAAGAGAATACTTTATTGGTAAAGTTCATTACAATCTATTAACAAAAAAATTATGTTGGTATTTTTGTTTATATTTGATAATTTTTTTTTGCAATGACAAGAAACATTTTTAATTATAAACAGTAATTTCTAGGTGGAAACCAACCCTAGACTTAGTGGTAGGCCTTCAAAACCCTGCCAAGGACACATAAAAGAATTTTGTTCCACTCGTTCAAAAGTGGATTTGTGGTTGGTTATGCATTATCTGCTGTTTCAATAGTAATTGTTTTTGTATCCTATTGTTTGCCTTCGATCCATCTAAAATAAGGGTAGTAAGAATAAAAAGATAGCTGATAAATCAAGATATTTATAGGAATGTTATCTCGGTGATGTGATAGTCTAGGTGCTTCTCAGACACTCGTCTAATTTGGAAAAGGATGAGCGGATTTTTTTAGAGGAAATTATCGAGACATTTTCATGAGGTTTCTAGATCTAGGGAGAAAGGCAGTAATGATAGAAAAATCTGGACTGTAACTTTTGACATCACCAGCTGTGGAGCTCAGTTATGGAGGCAGCAAAGTGGTCAACTCTCTCATTGTGTGCATGTAAACTGTTGGGATCATTTTGCACTTTGTTATGGTTCCTTGACAAATGACAATCTTATGAATAATTCTAATTAGCGATTTTTTTGTGTAAAATAGCGTTGTTCATCTTTCACTAATTCTCATCGGTGATTTCATCTACAGAATTCCGAGTTGGACAAGTTGGTTACAAGAACAAGTTTTGCGGCACTCAATATTGCCACTCGCAGTTTTGACCAAGACAATGTCATCGGAGTCGGAAGGATGGGGACAATGTACAGGGCAGCACACCGTTATGATTTGTTCACTGCAGTTAAGAGGTTACATGACTCTCAACATTTAGGGAAACAGTTCAGGTCTGAGCTAATCATTCTAGCCAAGTTCAGACACATGAACATAATTCCACTACTGGGATTCTGCATAGAATCCGGGGAAAGGCTTTTGGTGTACAAATACATGCCAAATGGGAACCTTCATGATTGGTTACATCCTGTGAAATGCAACGCTAAAAAACTGGATTGGCGTGTCAGGGTTAAAATCGCCATCGGAGTAGCCCGAGGCTTGGCATGGCTTCATGATTTTAACAACTTCCTGATAGTTCATCTTGACATATGCTCAAGGAGCATCTTGCTGGATAAATATTTTGTACCAAAGATATCAAATTTTGGAGGGGCAATGCACAGGAGATCAAATGACAAGGGCTTAATTGCAAGTAGTAAGATAGGTGAACTGGAATTGGTCAACCAGGATGTCTATCAATTTGGTATTCTTCTTCTTGAGCTAATTGCAGTTCATGATCCTGACCGTAACAGTAAATCATCTCACACTCTAGAAGAGAATTTGTTTGAACGAATCGCTTATCTATCGAGCAGTTCTTCTGGCCTCTATCATGCTGTTGATAAATCTCTTCTTGGTCAAGGATTTGATGGTGAAATACTTCATTTTCTGAAGATCGCATCTAGCTGTATTCATCCCATTCTAGATCAAAGGCCAACGATGCTTCAAGCATTCCAAATGTTAATGGTTCTCAGGAAGAGATAAGAGAGATTCATCGAAAATCCTAAGCTGTTGGCTCAAGTGACTAGTCGCTGCTAATTAAGGTGATGATAGCATTGAGCTGGAGCGAGCAGAAACAAAATGAAACAGCAGATGTGTGTATTCTATATAATATCGTTGTTTCTGTTTTTGTAAGTGAAACAATACAGATATGGCCTCATTGCTAAAGCACTCTTTGGGAGTGTTATTGGAAGGCACCTTACCAAATTCGTAATTTTTTTCTTTTAATAAAAATTTCAAATTAATATTTTTTTATTTTTTTTGATATATTTATATGAAAGTTAATATATAAAAATTTATTTTAATATATTTACAAACAAAATACTCCATCTTTTAAGAGAGTAATGATATGATCTGTTGATAACTCTAAGATTGTCCTGAAAAAGAGTCTTTCGTGAGAAATGGCAAACAATCAATGAAAACAGAAGAAAAAAAGTTAATTTAAAAAATATCTTTAATTAAAAATATTCTAGGATAGATTTTTATTTACAAAATAAATAAGAATACAGCATATTTTAGCTTGTCAATTATGCAGATTAGGAGGCAGTGCTTGTTTCTTGATGGCACGTACATTTCATTGTTGATGAAATTGTAAATAATTGTTTTACGCAAAACCATCATTCCTAAACAACATAGATGCATATTCCTGAAAATAAGGGAGGGGTATTCACTGAACACCTCCCCACATAATAATATTAACTGGAAAAAAAGTGTTTTTTTGTAGTTTTTTTTTTCTAAAATACATACGTGTGTGTATTAATTTTAATTATATTTTTTAATATTATATTTATTAAAAATTGAAATTTATAAATATTTTAATGTATTTTTTATGAGGTTGTCATAAATTCATAACTCAGATTACCAGTATAATAGGTTAACTCAAGTTATTATCTCTATATTAATTAAAAATATCTTTTTTAAAATATTTAATTTGAGTTAAATTATATTTTTAATAGTTTTTTAAGTTATCTTTATACCCACAAAAATAAACAAGTTACATTATATTAATTCCTATATAATTTGATTTTTTTTACTAGAAATATATTATCAAAATCTAAATATTTTTTTTAAGTTGAAAAAAATTAATCAGACCCACTAATGCAAATTAATAATCTAGTCTATGTCTTATATCTATCTACATGTATAATAATATTGAAAATGAAGGAAAAGATTATACAAAGAGCTTATAATTCTTCCAGCCAAATTTGTTTAGTATAATTATTTATTTAAGGATATCAATTATGTTGTCAAAATTTGATGAGAACATCAACATGTGAACGCATAGAGGCTCTTTGAATCTTAAGATTTTCCTCCATACGAAACCTCCACATGTAGTTAAAGCTTGTATAGATATATTTGCAATATTTTTTTGCATTATGTAAAATTTATTTTTCAATTTAAATTAATTGTTTTATGTTGTTTAATTCTATTGTGAAATTGTTTGATAACTATTTTTTTTTTAAAAAACCAATTTATTTAAAGACCGATGAAAATCCCATTGATCAACTATTAATATTTTCATTAAAGAATTACATAGAGTTATTTAACTATTTTGGTAAGCACCGATAAGAATTCCATCGGTAAACGATCAACTTTTTTTTGGAGAGTTACAGAGAATTGTAGAGTGTCGCAATAGACAACCCGACAGAATCACTGACTGAACATGTTGTCAGTTATTGTATTGGCAAACTCGTTGGTGAGACAGATATATTGACAACAAGCTTATCTGTCAGAAATCCAATGGCAATATTGACCAAAGAATTTGACTACAAATATTAGTAGATCCTGTTTTTGTTGTGCTAATTTTTATGGTGGAAGTTGTGAAAACCTCAGATTGAATTTAGGCTTTCCATGACAGTGACCTCGGTTGAAGGTGACTATCCTGCAAAAGGTTAACCGGAGATAGTATAGGAAATGCTTATTGGAGATAGAGTGTGGCGTAGATGCAGGGTTTGCTGGACCGAAGCTGGAGAGGGTTTGGTTTGACTTGCCTTGGAGAGGGTTCGGTGATCGAATTTTCTCCCCCTCCTTTATTTCCTACCTTCGGCTGTGTTTGGCCAAGAGAGGCTTAGGTTGGAGGGTTTGGTTGGAAGATGAGGAGATGGTTAGGTTGGGCTAAGGAGATAAGGTTTTGGTCCTTCTTTCATACCTTGTTTAGGCATCAGTTGGGCCATTAACAAGCACTCTCAGTTGGGCTTTTTAGAATTATTTTGGTGCACCATCAATTTGGAACTGGTCACCCTTGTAGATATGTAAATTAATAACTCTATGGTTTTGTTATCCCTTAGTTAATTACAACCTGAGTTTGCTTTAATATGCAAATATATTTGGTGATTATTCCCTCCATATTAGTTTTTGATAGCTATCTCATTTGGCTGTTGTTCATTGTTGTAGATACACAACTTCTGAAATTATGGCCATGACCAATTAAAAAAACAATAACAGAGTAGTCGTGCTACTTGCCAGAACCCATCATTCATCATATTGTCTCGTTCCTTGAAATAAATGACATTGCTCGAATAAGTGCAGTATCAAAAAGGTTTACACAAATTTTATCTGTAGATGGTCCTCTATTTTGTTTTTTTTTAAAAAAATTTAGATGAAATTCAAAAATATAATTTATATTATTTTATTTTATAAACATGATCCGATATAAAATTTCTGATTTGAGTCTTTATTTAGCTTGTGTTTAATATTAAATTATATGCGAGTTGACTCTAAGTGACTTTATTGACTTGACCGGTACAAAGGCAAACTGACAGCCTAGAAAAAAGTACAAGAATGATAATGAGAAAAAAATAAAATTAATGAAAAATAAGAACCTTTCAAACCAACTTCTTATGTAGCTTAAGTTTAAAATTAAATTATGTAAAAAACCCGACTTCTCGGAAAAAAGTATAAGGATGAAAATAAAAAAAAAATTGACAATAAAAAAAACATAACTTTTCAAACCAACTTCTTGTCTAGCTTAAATTTAAAATTAAACCATGTAAAAGTTGCTTAAACGTAAGTCATTCAACTTGGCCAGTGCAAAGTATAGTTATTAAACTTAACTTGGGGTTTGACTAGGCCAAAGGGTAGGGTCCCAGATTTCATAACCCGGAAAAATTTAAAAAAAAATATTAAATTTTTAATATTTATATGAAAAATATTTTTAAGTTGAATTATTTAAACAAAAAATATTTTTTATTCTACATTGAAAGAACATAACTTTTTTCCTGGGAACATAAAGTATATATATACTAATAGGTTTCAAATCCTACATTGAAAAAACATAACTTCTTTCATGGGAACATAGAGTATATATATGAAAGGGCTTCAAATTTCATATTGAAAAGATACTATGTTATCCTTTTAAGTTGAAATATTTAAAGTAAAATGTTTTTTATCCCACATTGAAAAAATATAATTTTTTTCTTGGGAATATAAAATATATATACTAATGGGTTTTAAATCCCATATTAAAAAAACATAACTTTTTTATGGGAACACAGAGTATATATACAAAAGGGCTTCAAATCCCACATTGAAAAGATATTATGTTATCTTTTTAAGTTGAAGTATTTAAACCAAAATATTTTTTATCCCATATTAAAAAATATAATTTTTTTCTTGGGAATATAAAGGATATATACTAATGGGTTTGAAATCCCATATTGAAAAAACATAATTGTTTTCCATAGAAACATAGAGTATATATACGAAATGGTTTTAAATCCCATATTGAAAAGATATTATATTATCCTTTTAAGTTAAAATATTTAAACCAAAATATTTTTTATTTTACATTAAAAAAACATGATTTTTTTCTTGAAAACATAAAGTATATAAACGAAAGGGCTTCAAATCCCACATTGAAAAAAATACTATATTATCCTTTTAAGTTGAAGTATTTAAACCAAAAGATTTTTTATCCCACATTGAAAAAATATAATTTTTTTTCTTAGGAAGACATAATATATATACTAATAGGTTTCAAATCCTATATTTAAAAAAAAAACACCGGGTCTCGTTTGGGTTTACTTAGATCACCTGGGTTTAGCTAGGTTGTTGCCATAATCAGTTTTTTATTAAATCCGGACCAGTCCAGTTAATGGGTCGACCTGCCGGGTTAGGCCGAGTTTAATAACATTGATGCAAAGATAGCCCAAATAATCAATAAAGAAGTTTGAGAATGAAAGGGAGGAAAAATTGATGAAAT
>NW_011500035.1:518698-527781 GCF_000495115.2 Populus euphratica | reverse complement strand
AAACCCCCAAACCCAAAACCCGAAAACCCTAAACCCCTAACCCCTAACCCCCCAAACCCAAAACCTTAAACCCTAAACCCTAAAACCGTAAAATCCTAAACCCTACACCCTAAGCCCTAAACCCTAAACCCTAAACCCTAACCCCGAAACCGGAAACCCGAAACTCTAAATCGTAAACCCTAAACCTGAAATCCAAAACCTAAACTCCTAAACCCTAAAACCCTAAACCCCGAAACCTGAAACCCGAAACCCGAAACCCGAAACCCAAAATACTAAACCCAAAACCCAAAAGCCCTAAACCCTAAAACCCTAAAACTCTAAACCCAAAACCCAATACTGTAAACCTCAAATTCCGACGCCTAAACTGTAAACCCTAAACTCTAAAAACCCTAAACCCTCATCTCCAAGCCTCAAATCTAAACTCTTAACGCTTTCATAACTTTTCTCTTAATGTTATCCAATTGCACACTTCTACAATTTATTTTTTATTTTTTTTGTTATCTTTGGTTCGAAGTTTTGTTATCAAATAATTATTTTAACTTTGGTAATTTTTCTAATTTCTTTTTAATAAATTAATAATCCAAAAATAATTTTTAATGTGTATTCACATCACTATGTAACCTTTTTTCTCAAAATCAATTGTGTATAGAATTAATATTGTAAAACTCAATTGTATTTAAATTGTATTATTTTCAAAATACTTGTAAAACTTATTTTATTTTTCTAAAAAATTTTATCAAACTGTGTCATTTTAAAACAAAAAGAATCCTCTTAAGTTTTTATATCTCAAGAGGTTTGTCATTTCAAAATATTTTATTTGTTTCTGACCTTTTTTTTTTTCTCTTTTCTCCCTCCTCTTGTGCGAGGTTATTTCTCATCTTTCTTCTTCAGCAGTAAGATGTGCTTGTTGTTTTTTCTTGTGGTTGGATCTGATTACTTTTATGCAGCTTTGACAATGAAATCTTCATTTCATGTCTTTTTGTGCGGGCTGTGTGTGTATTTTGCGAATTTGCTATAATAAAAAAACATGAGTGGAGAACTATGATTTTTTAAAATACTGCAATTCTCAATTTAAAAAACCACAAGTGGGAACTGCAGTATTTTTATTTTTTTTTATTGTGTTATTAAAAAAAAATTCCCTATACTATTTTTTTCCAGTGAGTTTAATATTCTTAACAAAAAACAATTGTCAAATAAACATAGGTGACATCCCATCTAATCAAATTAAGCATCGGCTTTCATGTGTTATATGATATAATTTTCAAAAGTATCAAATTTTTTGAAAAAGTTGTAGGATAAAATTTAATTAAATTTGGAGATCAACTCCAATTCGCAATAATTATCATAACTGTTATGTAATAAGTTAACATTAATTAAATTTGGTGATCAACTCCAATTCACAATATTTTTCATGACTGTTTCACAACGCAATAATTCTTTTGAACTTACTTTGGCATGCCAATAATAAATCTCATAGGGTAAAGTTCAGTTTTGGGTTTTAGGAATCCAAATCTTGCAAATTTAATTAATCACATAAAAGACAAAACAGCTACCGTTGGATTGTCGAGTACACAATAGACAAGCTCTCACCACTTCTTTCCACGAATTAATAATCATTTCCATAATATATCTTACTTTAGTACTGTTCAATTTTCAAGCAAGCCAATGGAACACCTTACACCTACCATTAGAAAAATATGCGCAGGCCAAGAAAGGGGACAAAAAAAAAAAGAGCATGCCTGCATGGGAATATGTTTCCATCACTATCTTAGCTTTGACCGTTAGTTTGCAATTTATAATACTCTACAATTAATTAATCATCTTTCATTTATAGTTATTCGCGGAGATTTAAATTTTTCAAGTCCTCATAAAGTCGTAGCAGATCCAAATTAATTAAACTCTTGAAATCAGAAGGAAACAAACCGTAACATCTTACATTGTAAATAAATAAAATGCATAACACGCTTCTGCTGATCCATACGGCTTACACTTGGGATTTAAAACAAACTTAGTTTTAATTATATATTTTCATGAGCACCCAACCCATGAACAAGGACTCAATTTTGATTATGCAATCCAGCATGCTTCATACGGATCATATTAATGAGCTTCTGCATGCTTCATACGGATCATTAGAGGACAAAGCTCCACCCCTGATTACGTGATCTATTACATCACATTCGACTGACTCTTGATGAGCCCATGTCCTTGGCCATGTCTCTAAGCAGAGCCTTTTGGATCTTACCGGTTGCTGTCTTGGGCAGTTCTTCCGTAACCACCACTGTTTTGGGCACCATGTAATGTGGCAGCCTAGCCCTGCAATGTTCAATTATTTCCTTCTCTGTTGTGCTCTTACAACAAGCCTCCTTCAGAGTCACAAACGCACAGGGCGTCTCGCCCCAAAACTCATCGGGTCGAGCCACCACCGCTGCCTCGTTAATATCTGGAAACGTGTATAGCACTGACTCAACCTCTACACTACTCAAGTTCTCACCACCGCTAATGATAACATCCTTGGATCGATCTTTGATCTCTAAATAACCATCAGGATGCATCACACCTACATCTCCCGTGTAAAACCAGCCATTCTCTGTCATGCACTTGGCTGTAGCTACTGGGTCTTTGAGATAACCCAGCATGATGCAACCACCTCTTAAAACAATCTCACCAAGTGTTAACCCATCTCGTTTCACACTCGTTCCAGTCATGGGATCCACCACGTCCACCTCAGTCATTCCAATAGTTCTCACTCCTTGCCTTGCTTTCAATCTCGCTCTCTCTGTTGCGGGAAAAAGACTCCACTGTCTTTTCCAAGCACAAGACACAACAATCCCACCAGTTTCGGTCAGCCCATAACCATGACCCACTACGAACCCCAAGGACTCAGTACGAGAGAGTATGGTGGCAGGTGGTGGAGCCCCGGCTGTGATGATATGGACTGGATTCTTTAAGGGTTTAGTAATGGTGGGAGAGTTTGATAACATGTTGAGAACCACAGGTGCACCACACATGTGAGTGACTCTATGCTTTTCAATCAAGCCACAGATGGTGGGTGCATCAAATTTACGGATACATATGTTGGTCCCACCAACGGCAGCCATGCCCCAGGGAAAGCTCCACCCATTAGAGTGGAACATGGGCAGGGTCCACAAGAAGACAGGCTGTTTGGGGAAGGACCAATCAATAAGAGAATCAAGGGTCACGATGAAGAGACCCCTGTGGCAGTGGACGACACCTTTGGGAGACGCGGTCGTACCTGAAGTGTAATTCAGTACAATTGGATCAAAGTCATTCTTGGGTCGTATCCAGTTGAAGGCAGGATCGCCCTTCTCCACCAAACTCTCGTAGGTGTCGTAAAAGTGAATGGTAGGTGATGATTGTTGGGAAACGACCTCATCGTCAGCTATGAGGACGAGAGGTGGATGCTTGGTGTTGGTTGGAAAAAGGGAGATGGCTTCGTAAACTAAGGAGACATACATGGGATCTACAAAGAGGAGCTTGGATTCAGCGTGACAGAGGAGGAGGGAAATGGTACGCGCGTCAAGACGAGTGTTGAGGGTGTTGAGGATGGCGCCGGCCATAGGGACTGCAAAATGGAGCTCGTACATGGCAGGGATATTGGGGGCAATGATAGAGACGACATCGCCCTTGATAGTACCGATGGAGGACAGAGATGAAGCCAGTTGGAGACATCGACTGTGGGTCTGAGACCACGTGTAGGATATGTCATTGTAGATGATGGAGGGGCAATCACCATACACCGTTGCTGCCCTGTCCAAAAAGCCTACAGGAGTTAGAGCATAAGAGTTTGATGGTCTTGGTCTCAGCTCATCCATTGCGATGTCTCTCTATCTCACACACAGTGTGGAAATGTTGTGTTATTACAAGCCACGATGGTACGATGCCTTACTAAGAGAGACTAGGAGGTGGGAGAGCTGTTATATTATTATAATTATAATAAAATCTAGGACTGTGCACCATACATTCACAAAGCATGGTTATATAATAGTGTTTTTTTGGGTACTTTATTGAGGATCGAAGTAAAAGGAATTGAAGGAATCAGTGTCTTTTTTGGATTTTTGTGGGTGAAATGTCTATTTTAGTAATTTGACAAAGGTCCCTTTCACATTCCAAAATTTAAATAGGGCAATAACATCTTTTTCTTTTACAATGTATAATAAAATAACATTTATATTTTTATATTCAAAATGTTTATCCTTGTAATTTTTTATAAAAAATAAAATTACTTACATGTCCTTAAATTTGGATTTTCTATAATTTATATTTTTATATTTGTGCTCAAATATATTTTTTATATATAATTATTAAGTTAGGTTATGAGCAATTACACGTGCGAGACTACCTAGTGATTAAACATTATCTTTTACACGATATTTGATTCGTTTTAGCATTGACTCCTAGGCAACAAGTATGGCTAAAGGTCACCAAGTTTGATATCGGTAGTCTTATATTTTTTTTTCTTCTTATTCTGTTTCTCCTCTCTCAAAATTCATGCTTGAGATTTAAAATTTTAGGCTTCGTTGGGGATATTTAAATCTCAGTCCTTATTTTTTTTATTTGTAATTTTTATCCTTAGTTTTTTTGCAAGTTTTTTATTTATTTTTAATTCTATCATTCAATCTAGATTTTTTTTTTCAAATATGATATTTATTCTTTTTCTTCTTCTTTTTTATCTTTTTTTGTTAACTTTCAATTGTTTTCAATTCACCTTTTAATAAAAAAAAATTAATGTATTATTAAAAAAATTGATCCTCATTCTTTTGGTGGTTTTTTTTTAGGATTAATATTTCTTTTCAATTTAGCCCTTCAATCCATAATTATCCATCCTTTAAAAAAAATCATCATTCTTTTAATTACTATTTTTTCTTTTCAATCATTTTTGTGATTGATTTTTTTTAATTTCATCATTTAACATTTGATTTATTAAAATTTGGACTTTGTGGTTTTTTCATTTTTGGTGTTTTCGATCAAATGATCTAGGTCACAAGTTTTGTAAGCTAACACAAGTTCACTTCTTTTCTTTTTCTATCTCATTTCTCAATGTTTTTTTTTTAATACAATTCATGTTTTTCTTTGTTTCACTTTTTAAATGGTTATATTGATCTCATGACCTGACACGTGTGTGTGACAGGTATACTGCGTGAGCTTATGCCTTTTTTTTTTTAATTACTGGTTTTTTTTTATCCTTTAGTTTGATTGATTTAAAAAATCATCATTCAATATTTAATTTATTGAGAATTAGCATTTATGGTTTTTTCATATTTAATGTTCCCGGTCAAATGGCCTGAAACAAGAGTTGGAATCTGTAAATACTCATATAGATGTAAGACTTGAGGTAAAAATAACCTAACAAGTAATAGAAACACAAGATGGAAAAAAAATTAATAAATGATATAAATAATAGAGAATATGATGTGAGATTGAGATAATGGTCTCCATGATTAAATATAAAAGTATGGATGGAGTTCCTACATGAATTATGAATTTTAGTTTAAAAATTCATAACAACAACGAAACCAATAACGAGTTTTGATAGATAAAAGATTAAAAAATGAGAAAATGACCCAATAAGTTAATATGGTGGTAAGGAATAAACAATATGAAAGTATGGTACAAAAGAAAAGCAAAGAGTGATAGTGTAAGCACAAACTGAAAAATCGGTAATGTTAATGTGAAATGGTATAAAGTTTATAAATGAAATAAGTGATGAAAAGACAAACAAAAATATTATAGGAATAAGAAAATGGTATCAAAGATCTAAAGGAATGATTGATATGATTCATGCAAGGATGAAATGAATAAATTTGGATTTTTAAGAAAAAAATCACAAACTGACTAGTTTTATGTGATTACACGTAACTTTTGTTGATATATTGAGCATAAAAGAAATGTTTATTAATATTTTGGTAAAGAGATATTGAGTAGATATATAAATTTCATGAGAGTTTGTTTATCTGGATAGATTAATGGAAGTTGAATGATAAATACCTTGCTTTTATGAAATTTACAAATTATTTTTCTATTTTAACGCTTTGATTATTAGGGACTAGTAATAAGCTAGTTACGAGTGTGATTAATATTTAAAAGTGTATTTTTATTAAGGTTTTATATCATCATTTTGCACTTGAAGTATCAATAAGTCCTTAACTAAAGCATGTTTTATAATAATAAGTTTGATACCATAAGATACCTTTAATTTATGATAAATATTCATTTTAAATGCAAGTCTATCACATAAATGAAAGAATTGATTGATGAGTTTAAGTACTAAAATTAAAAGGATAAAGAGGGTCAAACTTAGAAAAGAGATGCTAGTTCAATCCAAACTCGAACATTGTTTGATCATTGGGTTATATCTAGAGCTGTAGATCTTGGATTTAGGTCTGCTCTATATAGATGAAAAGCTAAGACATAGTCCTAAAATATTCATGGAAAGGCAAAACTTAATCCTGCTGTTTAGAAGTCCAAATCTTAGCAACAACGAAGAAGTCTAAATTTATCTTGCAACTTAGACATTGTTCAGTGTTTAGCCCATATCTTGAGTTTTAGAAGTTTAAATTACCTCAATTTTTTTTCCTAGAAGGCTGAGACAATTTTCTAAAACTTTCATGATTTAAGTTTGTTCAAATTATGATATTAGCAATGATGTTTTATTCAGAAAGGAAGATAAGGATTGTCATCAAGTCAAGAGTTGGTCACCCACTCAACAATTAGTCAACAAATCAATAATTTCTAATTTTGGCCTATAAAAGAAGGCATTTGTCATGCATTTAAGCATCTTGGTTTTCAAATCAAGATTATGTTCTTGCTCTTTCTCTTTATATTTTTGTAATGTTTAAGTTATACTTTTCTTAATCTATTTTTTTAATACTTTGCTTGTTAAATGATTAATCTAGATTTACGTTATATAACTTTGGTACAACAAATGCTTGGCACTTTCATAGCATAAACCGTATGGTATAACTTACACCTGCGCTAAGAAAGGAACTTAATTTGTTGTTAACATAAGTTATAATTACGAATACCTAACAAAATTTATAAGAATTAACATTATTCGAATAAGATAACTAATGTAATCATGTTAATAATTTATAATCTGATTGGAACCCCCTTTGTGTGCGGTTTCCAATTAAGTAATAAGAGTTTATACTATATTTATTTAAAATATCATTAGTGGATCCTCTAACCTTAACAATTATTTTTATCATTTTTTAATCCTTATATTAATATTAAATCTCAAAGTTCTCTTTATTATTATTATTACTACTACTACTACTAATAGTAGTAGTAGTAGTAGTAGTAGTAATAATAATAATAATGTTGTTGTTGTTATTGTAGTAATAGTACTGTATTTATAATTTATATAGTTAACCTCCATGTGGTTCGATCTCAGTCTTATAGGGTTATTTATTACTTCAACGCTCCTACACTTGAGAAAAGACATCAATCTTTTGGTTGTGTCACTTATTTTTTATAAAGTCTCGTGATTTAGGTTATAGATTTAATAGGTTGACCCAGTGATGCAGGTGGAAGCACAAGAAACAACAATAAACATATAAAAATAAGATATAGAGTGAAATATAATTAAAACATGAAAAACCCTAAAACCCTGTTTTATTCATGAGAATATCAATATGATAAAGTCTTCCTCTTAAAGATGTTTATAATATCTTTTATAGGCTAGAAAATATGACCAAGACTAGAAAAAAAATCGAAGCACTAAAGGAGATTAATGCATAATAAAAAAACAATAAATCCAAAAATATATAGAAAAATAGAAAAATTAGCCTAAATAGCACCTTCACACAATAAATCTTTATAGAGGAAACAACCTATAAAATCTCCTATAAAAATTGAAGTCCGTTCAAATGGTCAGATCTCATGTTATCATCATTTTAAGGTACTATTCTGGTTTGGCATGATCATGCCTTCTTATTGGCCTATAGTTGTTTTATTGGTCCATGAAAATATCTGTCGGACCATCCAAATAGTCTATTTAAGGCAAATCCTTATATAATTGCTTATAACTCTTAATCTCTATAAACCTAGCTACATCAACCAAGTTAACTTGAATTGTTTTTATAGGTTATTTTTTAATTATTTTTCTTATTTTATTTTATTCTTTAAAATTAGATTGGTTAGAGATTGAACTTTATAATTTTTTTGATCTATTTTCTATAGAGTTATTCTGATCTCATGACTTAAGTCATTAGTCAACAATTTAACCCGTGTTAACTCAAATAGTTTTTTTCTCTTTTTAATTTAATATTTTTTCAATTTTATCCTTGAATATTAGGTTGATTAGGAATCAACTTTTATAATTTATTTTGTTTTGCTTTTTATAGGATCATTACAGTCTTCTGATTCATGTCACATATTTTATAGGTTAATCGGGTCAATGCAATATGTTATGATTTTATGGCTCAAATTATAAATTTGATAAATTAATCGGGTGAATTCAATATATTATTATTTTAATTTTTTAAAAAATTACCATCTAATATATTATCGGATAATATTTTGAGTTTATTATTATTTTTTAAAAAAAACATGGTGAATTAAATCGCATTTAATTACATAGACTACGAAAGCCAACTGATAGTCAAATCACAATGGACGCTATGCTCGTGAAACTCGTGAGAAAGGGTTTGATGGTATTTCACGAAGGCAGCACGCCTCCTGTAAATGCTTTTTAGTTGATGATAAAAAAAAAAACAAGAAGAAAAAAGCTTTTGTTGGCAGTGAATGATTAATAAGTGTTTATTAAGAATATGCATTTACTTATAACTAAAGACTATAAATCAGGTGCAGTTACTAAATGGCTAGCAACAATCCGATTTTCTGGTTTGATTTCCTGTCGATTAAAAGGCTCTAAATTTATAACTAAACTCAAACAAAATTGAGATTGACACGACTAAAAGATTGATGTCTTCTCCCAAGTGCAGGAGTGTCGAAGTAAAAAATAACCCGGCAAGACCGGGGTCGAACCACAAGGAGGTTAATTGTACAAATTATAAATAACAATAATACAACAACAATAACAATAACAATAACAATAACAA
>NW_011500035.1:472314-517681 GCF_000495115.2 Populus euphratica | reverse complement strand
ATATTTACCACAAATTAAAGGTATCTTATATTTTTAGATATATTATTATAAAACATGCTTTGGTTAAGGAGTTATTGATACTTCAAGTGCAAAATGATGATATAAAACCATGATAAAAATGCACTTTTAAGTACTAATCAGAGATTCAGTTTTTGAAATAGAAAAAATCAGGGTTAAGATTCCGTAGCTTAGTTGTTAATAACAGAATTACTAAGCTTGGATCTCAGGTCTATCATTGTTAATCTGGGTAGTTATTTACTATTATTTTTCTTTGTACAGTATAAACTCAAGGACGGGTTGTAGAGATTGTTTCCATAAAAGAATTTTGTTATTTTCTCAAGTCTATCATTGCTGACCACATGCTTGTTCTTGCTAAGATATTCCTTTCTGCATTTCTGCTGACGAAATGGAAACATGAACACTCGTTTGATTTTGAGGAGATCAATAGTTTTTCAAGGTTCTTGCCAATTAAAAACTTTTTGTAATTTTTTTATTTTGTCTTTCATTGCTGTTTGAAATTAAATTCTCCTTCTTCTTTTAACTACTTGATTTTGCTACTGTGTGCCATCCATGTTGGTTGTTTAGTTTTTTCACTATTTCAATGAAAAGCTTGATTAGGCAATGACAGAACTTCAACTCAAGGCCTGCCTACCTGCCTTTAATGGAACGAGCATCGTTGGGTTATATTACCCCAAATAAATAAATAAAACAATTTTTTTTATTTGGTTTGCCGAATGTCACATAAGTACACCACTAAACTCGAAACAAAATCCGGCGGAAGCAAACAAAGCATGGTGACACGAGTCAATATCACACGGGTCAATATCCTCTTCTTTGTAAATTAACAATGATTTTTTTTATTTTTTTATCTTAATTCTATCTTTTTAATATTATATTTATTTTTTATAAGATTATTTTACTTTTATAATACGGATTACAAGTTTAACGAGTTAATCCAGTTGACTTAAGCTTTTTTATAATTAATTTTTTTTTAATTTTATCATTTAATATTATGTTGATTGAGAATTAAGCTTCATTGTTTGTTTTGGTTTTTTTTATTAGGTTGTTTGGTCTTATAACCCAAGAATAATACTTAGAAGGTTAATCCGAGTTGACTTTGATCTCTTTTTTTAATTAATTTTTTTTAATTTTATCATTTAACATTGAATTGATTGAAAATTGAGCTTCATAATTTTTTTTTATTTTTTTTGGATATCTTGGTTTCATAGTCAGGGTTACGAGTTTTGACAGATTGATCTAGTTCAAATCAAGTTGATTTTTTTATTTTATTTTTTCTAAAAGGTTATCTCAGTCTCTTAACCCAAATCATCAGTCCTTCAACATTGGATTTTTTTTAATTAGGTTGTCATAGTCTCATGACTCGGTTCATGATTTTGGTGGGTTAACCTAGTTGAGTTAGATTTTTTTTCTTCAATTTTATTATTTAATATTGTGTTTGATTGGAAATTACACTTAATGATTTATTTTGCTTTTTTTTTTATTAGATTATCTTGGTCTCATGATCCAAGAATATTGTTTAATAAGTTAACCCGAGTTGACCTGAGTTATTTTTGTGTTTTTTTTTAAATTTAATTTCTTACAAATCTCATTATTCAACATTGGCTTCGATAAGGTTAGTTTAGAACTGAACTTCATAATTTATTTTAATTTGTTTTTTACAGGGTTATTTAGGTCTTATGATTAGAGACGTGGGTTTAGTAGGTTATATCAAGTTAAATCAAGTCATTTTATTTTTTTTTTTTTCTATGAGGTTATCTTGATCTCATGATTTAGGTTATGAGTTTGATAGATTAACTTGAGTTGTTTTTTATTTTATTTTTTAATTGATTTGTTTTTTTCTAATCTTATTTGTACTTTGTAAATTTATTTCAATTTGCTTTCTATGAGATTAACCTTATGACCAAAGACACATGGTTAACATTTAACTTGAGTTTTTTTGTTTATTTTTTTTTTCAATCTCATTCTTCAACATTAAATTAATTTGTTTTTTATAAGGTTATCATGGTTTTATAATCCAAGTCATGAATTTGATATGTTAATCCGGTTTGACTAAAATCAATACAATATGTTGTCATCTTAATATTAAAGAAAGATGTCATCTTGAAAATCCTTTTGAGTCAAATTATATTTTTACAAGTTATTCTAGTTGCTTTTGAACTTGTGAAGTGAACTGGGTTATCAGGTTAATCTTCATACGATTTAAATTTTTTTTCCTGTTAGAAAAAATGTTAATAACACTTAAATATCTTTTTATGTTAAAAAAATTGATTCAACCCTTATAGCTAATTTATGACTAAATTTGCTGCTAACATAAAAAGAAAAATGAAAAATGTTGTAAGAAAATTTTAGTGGTATGTATATGACTTCATGTTTGAATTTTAATTGGAATTTGCAACTTATTCTCAATAACAAAGAAATTTTGTTTAAAACAAATTGTAAAATTTTGATTAGTTTAAAATAATTAAATTTTTAAGGAAAATAAGATGTAATATATTGAAATATAAAAAAGGGTGAGAAGGAATGAATTAGAGTGTAAAAGAAAATAAATTGAAGTAAACAAGGAGTAAATTAGAATAAAAGACAGAAGATAAAAGGAGTGATAAAGATGCATCAAAAGAAATTGTGTTTGAGTGAGGGATGGATAGAAAAAAAAATGATTCACCGTTTAACTTTTATTTTATTATTAACAACATTGTGCAACCTTTTCTTCTATGTCACTCAAATTTATTTGCTCTTTTTTACTCTTGTCATTAACTTTCTTTCTTTTCAATTTGAACCTCATAAGTTACGATGTCATGCTTAGTTTTGATTTTAAAAAAAAAAAAAACAAAGGAGAGATTCTAAGACTCTTAGTTTTTTTTGTTAAAAAGAAGAAAGGGTCATTTAGCTAACTAGATTATTAAGGGTCATTTAGATAACTAGATTATTTAAAAAAAAACTAAAATAAAATCTTTTGGATGGCGAATTAAAGTAATGAGATTAAATTTTAATTTTTTTTTATTTTCAAAATTTAAAATTAATCAATTCAGTTGAATATTATTGCTGCTAAGTAGTTTTATATGTAAAGTATAGAGGAAACTTAAGAAAAAAAAATAAAAAAATGATTTAAAATATAATAAAATACAGGGAGGTCAAAATTAAAATTGAGAATATAAAAGCTAATTCTTAAATGGCTTTGAATTTAGAAGAGGTTTGAATAATTTAACTAAATTTTAATTTAATTTAATTTAATTTGGAATGCTTATCTGGCATGTTCGAGAGAGCTTTTGTAATTGCATATAATACAAGCTCATGAAAAAAACTCATCAAATATCTTAAAATATTTGAAATTACAAATAACAACAAACGAGACTAATGGATGGGCTCTGGAGTGAGAACAGAAGAAAGGAAAGATAAATCGAAAGCAGGACGGAAAAAGAGAAAATGCAGGCTAAATCTCATGGGTCATGATGACCCAAGTGACAGTCCCATTTAGCCCAAAATCAACAGTATGTTAGCCTTCTGGCTTCTGCTCGTGTCGAGTGGAGACACTGTGGAGCAGAGAGCGAGAGCGAAATAAAAATAGTAGAAAGAAAGCTGCTGCTGCTTCATAAGATCAGAATCAGAATGGTGTGGGGTCTTTTTCCGGTCGATCCTCTTTCAGGTCAGTTTTACATCTCATTCTTCTTTTTCTTTTTTAATATTTCAATTTCGTTGGGAAATTACTTAATTAATTAGTTAGAATTCATCATGTCTCTTTGTTTCTCCACCCCTCTCTCTATACACACACTCAACTCAGCTGATTGTTTGTCTGCTTAACATGGAAATTGGCAGGTGAAGACAAATATTATATCTTTACAAAAGGTGTCTACAAAGTTGGCCGAAAAGGTAATTTTGTTATTAATATTGTTTGGAATTACTGCACTGTAATTTAATTCCTTGATTGATCGATTGCTTGAGGCTTAGGGCTTTATCACACCAGAGCTACTCTAGTTATGCTGATATCCAGTTCGCCTGAAATAATCCAAAATTATCCTTGTTCTAGGTTGTGATGTAATTATTCGCAAAGACAAAGGTGTTTCTCGAATCCATGCAGAATTAGTTGTTGATGAAATGATTTCAATGGATCATCCTCTGCACATGAAATCTGACCTACCCTCCCGAGTTCTGATTAGAGATTGCTCCAAGTATGGAACATACATTAACAAGGAAAAGTTACATAAGTTCCTAAATAAAGAAACATTTTTAAAAAATGGAGATATGGTTTCCTTTGGAACTGGTACTGCCGTCTACAGGTAAAATTAAGTCTTTTCCATGTTCGGCCTTTTGGTTTTTGCATGTTTGACATTTTCATCAGACATAATTTTTAAAACAGTAACAGTACATAGATTAACTCTGGATGGTCAGTCTTAGAGCAATTTGTAAAGTAGATTAAGACCATAAGACATTAAAAAAGTGTGTGTTCGTTTCCAATTTAACTATTGTCATGCAACTAAAATCTGGCAGGTTCTGTTTTGTTCCACTCGTATTTTTCATCTACTGTTCCGAGTCCTTTCAAGTGGATGAGCTTCTTCGAGACAAAGTCTCATCAATTGGTAAGTTAGAGAAACAACCTAGGTACCTGTAAAATCTCCATGTATATTTGCTTTTATATTATTGAATTGATCTACTTTTTGCCCTCCATTTGGTTTGGTTACATGTGCTTCAGATTGCAACATCTGTGACTTGTGCAACCTATATTTTTCTTCCCTAGCCTACATTTTGCCATTAATATATGATTGCAATTGATAGGAAAGAAAATTTGTATTCTGACCAAAGCAAAAGGCACATATTTGTGATAATATTGGTCATAAAGCCATCACTGATAATTGCTGTATTTCTCATATGACTGGCGGTGATGTGCAGTTAATGTGTTTTGAGAATTATTGAGCTTCATTTTCTATAAAAAACTGATATACACTGCAAACATTCTTATCTAAACTTTGACAGCTATTGATATGTTGAAAGAACCGGTGGTAGTTGGTTGGCAGGGTTATTAGTCATGCTGTTCTTCCTATGCAACTCAGGGAAGCATTCCATACAACCAATCCTGTCTAGTTTGGGATTAAAAATTAGTTGAGTGGACCTTCTTATGCAAATTAGTGCTGGTAGTGGTAGTGGGTGCCAGGTGTGTCAGTTACCATGATTGGGTTTGCAGTGCATTAGAATCAAGAAATCAGAGATTTGATCCCTCTTTTAGTGTGGAATTTGGTTAACTTTCAATTGAACAGTGTAGATACAGCATGTTTGTGACTTGCAAAAGATAATGAAGAGAAGAAAGGTAATGACTGGTGGTAACTACGGGTCTCATTGCTTTATTAACCAATCATGGTGTCTCCCTGCAGTTTTAATGCTGCCAGTTTTCTGAGAGCATAAATGGTATTGTTGCACCATCACATTTTTTTAGAAGCTCGCCATTTTTTCTTTCTTTGGAAGTGATGCTTGCAATTTACTTGAAAATCATTTGCTGTTGCAATATATTATAGTCATCCTAGCATGCTTTCTTTTTATAGGTGCTTGCATTACCTACAATTTGAATGAAGAGTGCACACATGTTCTTGCTGATGAACTCATGCCAGTTAAAGAAGATCTTGTTGATGCTATTGTGTCTAAGAAACCTATTGTTCTCAGGAGTTGGGTTGAGGTACTAGTTTAATATCCCTTGCTTCTTATTTAGGGTTTAATAGTAGCTGATGTTCAAGTTAAAACCTTTGAGCACTAATTTTGAATGTTAACTAACAACTTTACTTTGATAAACGGAGGTTTGGAAGGGAATTGTGACTTTTGCAAACCCTCACTTGACACTTCCTCATTGCTTGTTTTCCTTTGTTTTGTGATTTAGGACGAAACTAAAACAGAATAGAGGAGTCTTGTAATGAATTTGGATAGAGGAGTCTTGTAATTAATTTATCTTTTCATGAGAACGGTTGAAAATGGTTAGGATACACCATGGTGTTGCCGGAGCTGCTGCATTAACTGGGATTGATTATGGATCCTTTTGATGCATAAAATGTTAAGTTGTAAATAATAGCTATGTTTTCCATGGAACATTTGGGAATGGTTAAACAAGTCATATTTGGTGACACTAGAGGGGCAACAGTAAAATGCAAAAGTATTTATCTAACTGACATTGTTTATTTATGTCTGTATAATCACTAATTACTGTATTATGATTAGCTGGTTGCAGAAAAAAGGATTGGATTAGAAATTCCTAGCTGGAGCTCGTAAGTATCATTTCAGTCATGGTTATGCCGATTTCTTAACGCTTATCTGCAGTTCCTTTTATATATTCTGATGAAGCTAATAAAATACATTATACCTTTTCCCTCAGCTATATTCCAACATTGACAGTGGAAGGAGTATCAGTCAAAGTTGCAGCATCAGGAGCTCATGCTAAGTGTTTGGAAGGATTCACCTGTCTACTGGAATCAATAAATATGGTAATAAATTGGATCTGGTTGACTAGCTCTCCTTGACAAACTCAGGATTTTCTCCAGTAATTACAAAATTTTTCTATCACTTCTGATTCCCTTGGGGAATCAAAGTACTGTAACCTTCTGACACTCTTGCATTGAAGCGTGATATTTCAATTTGTACTTAACTTTAAAGTTGCCGTGTCTTAGACTTTGATATTTCATAAAAGCTTCAACTGACCCTTCATAACATTTGTAATCTCTGTTGACATGAATAGAGGACATGCCAAAATACACTGTTCTTATCTTTGCTATCAAAGACAACAATGACATGCCAGCCAGAACCCTACTTCTCAGACTACTGTCTTTTCTTTTCTTCTTTAAGTTATAATATTGAAATTTAATTGCTTGTCATTATCAGCTTAGTATTCTTATGTGCCTAATATCTTTGCATGTGCATAACCACCCATGGACTTAATTAGCTTCTGTTGATTCAAAGATGTATGATGCCTACACCAAAATATTTTTCTCTTCAATTTGCCTCACCTTCCCTACTATATCTTAAGCACCTTCATTCATGGATCATGTTTGGATGGTCCAAAAAATGAGGGTTTCATTGATGTTTTACATCTCTATAACTGGATGTGAATACATGGCTTTGAGTATTGTGATTGTAGTGTTCAATACGCTATTGCTTTTGCACAATGGGAGGATGGTGTTTTCTATCCAATTGTTCATTATACTGTTGCCTTTGCCCACAGGGAGATGGTTCATTAATTATCTGTGCAATCTAGGTTAGTAATTTAGCTGCATGTCACACTTTGATTGTCAAGATGTATATGGAGCCATCTCGTTTCAAAGATGAAGGTAAGCGTCTGGGAGAGTTTCAGAAAGATTTTTTTTTTTGGATGCTCCAGTTTAGGATTAACTGAAACTTGAAAGGTACAAGTTTTTTTTTGTTTGTACCACAAGGCTTATGGTTTGTGATAGACGGAGAAGTTTTTACTGCTTTTATTTTTTATCTCAAAGAATAAAGAAAGTTAAACTGATCATGGAGGGGAGTGTCTGGTCATTTTTCTTAACTGTTGTTGAAGATGACAGTGAGTTTGGGTTAAAAACAGGATGGATAGCTGCTGTTTCCCATCTTGGCTGATGGAGGAGGGCATGGTATGATAGTGATCAGGCTATGGATGCGGTTGAATAAGAGTAAGGTAGAGAGATGAGCTATTCATCCACTGATCCATGCGCATTGTTTGTCCCAGTGCAATTGTTCCAATCTCTTTGTTATAGTGTGAATATTTGATTGGTAGTTTGATTCCTGTTTGGAAGCTTAGTCGTTTGCTGCAATATTTGTAAGCTTAGATCTGAGGTCTTATCTTTATAAATCTGGGTAGTTATTTATTGTTATTTTCCCTTGTGCAGTACAAGTTCAAGGACAGGTTGCAGTCTCTGTTGGTAGTATGCGGTGCAAAGATTGTTTTAGTAGAAGAATTCTGTTCAAAGGCCAAAGTATGCAATTCATGCTCTTGTTAAGATCTGCATTTTTGCCGATAAAATGGGAACTTTATCATTGTTTGATTTTGGGGAGATGAATAGTATTTTTTTTATGAAATTTCAATATTCTTACTGGTTAAAAACTTTGTTATCACTCATTTGATTCCGGGGAGATGAGTAGTATATTTTTTTTAATGAAATTTCAAGATTCTTACCGGTTAAAAACTTTATTTGAAGACTCTTATTTTGTTCATTTGATTTTGGGGAGATGAATAGTATAATTTTTTAATGAAATTTCAATATTCTTACCGGTAAAAAACTTTATTATCACTCTTGATTTCAGGGAGATGAGTAGTATATTATTTTTAATGAAATTTCAAGATTCTTACCGGCTAAAAACTTTATCTGAAGACTTTTATTTTGTCTTTCATTGCTGTCTGAAATTAAATTATTCTTCTTCTTTTAACTAGTAGATTTTGCTACTTTATGCTATCCATGCTGGTTGTTTAGGTTTTTCAGTCTTGATGAAAAGCTTGATTAGGCAAGTACAGAACTTGAACTCAAGGCCTGCAGACTTGCCTCTAGTGGAATGAGTATTGTTGGGCTAGATTGCCCACTGCTTTGCAAATATATTCTTGTGTTGCTGTTATAAATGCTTTGTTTAGCAGCAATTGTATCTTAAATTCATAACGACTTTTCATAATGAACACCTCTACTTTTAGAGAGAGAATATTTGATGGGGAAAGAGTGAACAGTGACATAAAAATGCCATGTCTCTTCAAGACTTGAATTCTGTTCACTAATGTGAGATTTTTGAACTATTGATTGGGACACCAGCTGGCAGCACCTCATTTTTTAGGCGTTTAGGCCATTGGTGGAAACTTGTTGGACAGATATTCCTTTAGAATATATTCTTATAACATGGGAACTTGTAGTAAAAGTTAAATGAAGCTCAATGATCCTTTGTTTAGAAAGGAACATTGTACTTTAATCTCCACACTAGCAACCCCCATCTTCACATCTCTGTTCATATTTACTAAGTTTTTTATTTTGGATGTATCTGACACATGTCAGTGCCAGATGCTTTTACAAATTCCATGAAACACAGGTTTAGATTGGCATCGGTACCATACAATCCTGTTCCTTTTCCCCCAATCTATATTTATGGATGCCTTTGCATAGCTAAGATGTCAATACTTCATCAGAACAGTAAACTATTGATTTTAGTACTTTAGATATTTTCCAATCACTGCAATGATCAGCCTATAAAGAGAATGTGATGTTGAATGGAGCATCAATGCTTTTTGTCAAAAACCTCGCATGGGGCTTTTGTTTATCTTACAAGCAATTGTCATGTTTGACTTGTCTTATCTACTAACATGTATTGAGTGAATAATGTTTTCTAAGTTTGGATCATGCAGAAAAAAACCATATGATCTTCTAATGCATGTTGGGTGAATATTTTCTTTCAGGGTTTGGATTGTGGGCAAGACAGTCATGTGGTATGCGTCATCCCCAGAGGATCACCAGACAAGTTTAATTTGTTCAACAAGCTGGGTTCATTGTCTAGAGTGAATGAGTTGGATCTGTTAAGAGCTGTTTTAGCTGGACATCTGGACTTGTCTGTTTTGGTATCACCATCTGGTCAGTATCTTATTTTCCAATAGACAGTGTGCCTTGCTTTGCAATTTGCATAAGCAGTGTTACAGACAGGACTTGTAACAGCATTAAATATGGATCTACCCTCTTTCACCTTTCTAAGCACTTGTACTTGCATAATAGTTTGGTTAGTTGATCTGCATTGCAATTCATTTTTTGATCCTTTAAGATAAAGAAATGTGTATAAACTTACTAAAATGAATTATAACGTCGTCCAAAAGATGAAAGAAAATCAAAGGAGTTGCCCAATCCTGCTGAGTGCTGGTTTAGTTGAGCAAGTTTACAAATGAAATTTCCAGCAATTATAATGGTGGTTGTGTTATGAATTCTTAGGTGTGATACATAGGTTTTCCATCTAGGTGTGATTCCTTGAGAACCTACTAGTATGAAGCTAGCAGCCTTGTTAGTTTATCCCCGACTAAATTCCAAACCCTATATCCCTTTAACTTTACTCTAATCCCTTTAAATCCTCGATTTCCAAGCCCCAATCCACCACAAACCCCTAGTAAGATTTCGAGCATTTCTCTAACCAGGTGCAGACAGGACTGCACAGATGACACAAAATTACAGTCTTGTGTCCTTCCTCCTCCTGAAACCAACAGAAGAGATCAACATTAAATCCACCCCCCTTTTTCATGGAAATAACCTAGAATCTCCACTATAATTAAACAATTTACACCACATATCCCCTGAAGGTGGGAATGTAGAAATAAGTGACTTTCAGATGCTTCATTTTGATGATACGTAACATAACTAGTAGTGGAATGTAAGGCCTTGCAAAATATCTCTAGTTTTAATTTTGTTGTGCACCAATATCGAGATGATGATTGATGGCATTTAAAAATCATTTACAGTCCTAATATCAGGCATTTCAAGAATATTTAGTCATAGGCCCTGTTATCCAAACCTTTTTTTTTTTTGAAAAAGTAGTGTTGGTTTTGTGATGCAATTCCCATAATAATAAATCTAGGAAAGCAATACTACTACATTGTATTGGTATAGTCACTGAGATTTTGGAATCTCTTGTTTCTAGTTTCTGGTCATTCTGGATATGCTACTGTAGTTTCATTGAAGAATCTTATAAGTAACTTGTTGAAGGTTGAACACCATGCGTGCTTTAGAGTTTATGAGCGATTACAATGTTATGTGATTCAAAGCTAGAGAGAAGTACATGAATCTATTAGCCACTTTGAGGAATTATGCTTTGCCGTGAAAGAGCCTTAAAAATCCTGGATGTTGCAGAATATGATTTTGGGATCATATTGTGGTAATGTGATACAAATCTTAATGTGTGAATGCATATTTGCTACACAGAATCCTTGCTTTCAGCAGAAGTCTTTTTTGGTTGTGAAGGCCCAATTGTTTGGGATCTATTGTTTCTCTTGCTTCTTTAAAGTAATCTGTAATTCAACTTCTTTTTCCACAAATTCCTATCGTTTCCTTCAATTGTAGAACACATATATACATGTCTTATTTAAATTACCATTATATTACACATTTCTTTGACATAATGCTCGCTATATGTCCTCTTGCAGTTCTTGTTTCATCATCATGCTCTACTGATGAGACAGTAGTAGCAGATTCTGAAGCAGAAGTGGAAACACCAACATCAGAGCATTTCACTGCAGATATCTCCAATGAAGAAGCGCCAAAATATGTGAACAAACTGGAAATGTCAATTGACCCTCACCTTAGATCAGAAAATAACCATGTTGCAAGCTCTACTTGCAGTATTGGTAACATGACAGCAAAACGAGAAACAGTTGATGAGCCTGAAAGTGGAAATTCTGATATTATTTATAGCCAAGATTTAATCATTAGAGATCTGAATTTACCTGCTCAAATCAGTTCGACTCCAAGTAATGAAGTTTTGAATTTCAAACGCTTCAGAAAGGTACTGGAATTTTCCCCTTTTTTACCAGTCTCATGCCTGGGAGTTCAGACTCAATTAGTTTTAGCTGGTGTATTAGAAAATCTTTGTCCAGTCATTTCTCTCCTCCAGGGTTGTGATGGGAAAATACGTTGAGCTGATCAAATCCATGATTTTAGACTGAGAAATATGTTGAAGAAAGATGCCATTGAATTGGTCACATGATGCCTTTAATTTGTGTCCTTGGGATTCAGTTCAATTGATAAATTGTTATCTGTGCCCTTGCCATCAATTTTATGTTGAATCAATGAAAACAAATAAAAATAAATGCTGCATCTGCATTTTTTTTCCTTATTCCTTTTCTCTAATTGCGGTTATTGTTTGGGCATGCCTGTTGACAAGACATTAAGTAATATTTTTTTGCTGCTTATCCTCTCTCAGGGTAACACTCAATCAGGGAATAGTTTCAACAATCTGATTCCATTCTCAAAATATCCATACAAGTAAGACCATGGTTACTATAGACTAATGCTAGAGATACTATAATTGTTATTAAACTTTTTTACTAACCCATGTGGCAACCTTTTGATTGACATTATAATTTGTTCATTTAATTAAATGACATAAGTTTGTGATTGGAGAAATTTGTGTTTTTTTAGTAAAAGTGTTACCACTTGAAATAATACTTATCACATCAAGTCTTTGTTTGTTTCTTGATAGAGATTTTGACTATGGGAATCAGGATATGCTCGAGTCTGTGAAGGAAGAGAAAAGGCGAAAGCAAATGGAAGCAATTGCAGAGGACTTATTCAACACTGAAAAGGTGACTCCCAAAACTTGTTTGGATGAATTGGAATGAGGGTTTGACTGTTAGAAACTGAGGTGTGTAACTTGATTAAGCTAAAATGGGACAAGACAATGAGAAATGCTTGCTGCTTCCTAAACTATGCAGGGAAGGCGGCGGGGAGTTGCTGGTTCTCTTCACGGACTTCTTACACGTGGCTGACAACAGGAATGAGGCTACTGTTGATCATCTTCTTCATTGTTGTGCAATATCCACTAAATTCTGAGCTCCATTTTCCCTGTATCGGTATTCTTTGGAATGAGTTTGAAAGGATATGATATCTGGAGGAAAGGGGAAGGGGGCAGTATTGCCATATGTAGCAAGTTCCTTTGATGTGTGATATGTGTGAATGAAGAGAGCAGTATTTCAGGGTTTGGAGCAGTAAGAACCCGATTCATTATTTCTAGACCGTTTCCCTTTCTTATTTCTAAGTTGCGGTACTGATACACACACACACACACACAGCCATGACTTGGTGAATCAAAACTTTATGCTTCATAACCATGCCCATATGCTGTAGTGTAGCTCAAGAAATAAATGTAACTCGTTTCTTTTTTTGTATTTCTTCTATTGCAACTTGATACGAAAAATATATTCCAATTTCTAATTATGCTGGTAAATAAACTGGAGCAATTTTTTTTGTGGTTAATATGTTGGAGAAATGGACCCGCATGAAAACACATCACTTGATTGTAGATAATATGTTTAGATTTTACTAGCAATTTATTTATTTTTAAAGTACTGGCTTTAATATATTTTTTAACTTCAAAAATTTAAAGCATAAATTTGAAAAGCCTATACAGTTTTTCATTAAATAAATTACTAATCATGTAAATAAATAGGACAAAATTTGTTAACAATACCTAAAAGAGTACTGATAAAATTTAAAAAATGAATGTAAATTAAGATATTCAAAAGAGTATTGATAAAATTAAAAAAATTAATGTAAATTAAGATATTTAAGATCCACCTAATTATGTTCGGTAAACTTATTTATTAAAATCAATAAAAGATAAATTTACAACCTGAAAATTTATGATTTAAAAGATAAACATAAATGAACTAACTAAATAAATTTATGCAATAAATAAATAAATAAATAAATAATGCAAGGCCAAACACATCAGGAATATTATTTAAAAATAAATATTTATTATTTTTAAAAATAAACTTCATTTGCATAGAATCAAAAAAAAAATCTAAATGAATTAGCATAATATTTTGAAAAATCAAACACAAACAAAACAACTCTAAAAAAACTTATATTAAAAAATGACATGCAAAATTCATGACCTGAATTATGAGATTGAGATAAATTTATATAAAAAAATAAAGATAATTACAAAATTATTATTAAAAAAACAAATGTATAAAGATGAAATCAAGAAAAAAATTAATTACATAAAACAATTTAAAAAATAAAGGTTAAAAAAATTAATTAGAGGGCAAGTCATAATTTTTCTTTTTTTAAAAAAAAAATTGAGTATATAAACTATTTTGATATATTTGTTTACATAATATAAATTATAAGTGTAAATAAAAAAATTTATCCAAATATCTAATATTCCTCTATGTAAATAAATAATTTTTTTTGTTAATAATAATTAAAAGAGAAACTAAAAAAATTAAGAGATAGATGTAGATCAAGATATTTGATTTCACAAAATAAGATATTTATCCATTTGTTCACTAAATTCATTCATTAAAATCAATAAAAGATAAAATAATATGAAAAATAATTATTTTTTGTACAAAATGAAACCTATTTGTATAAAGTAAAATAAAAAATTAAATTAAATAAAAAATTTTCAAAAATTAAACACAAAACAATTTTTTTTTATATATAAAAACTTTTATCTAAAAATAGTTTGCAAAACCTGTTGTTTAAGTAATGAAATGGAGACAAAATGATAGAAAAAATATGAATGTAACCATATAATTTTTTTTAAACAATGTAGAATAATAAAATCATAAAATATAATGAGAAAAAAAATTCTAACTATATTAACACTTAAAACTTGTGATTTATATCATTAAATTGAAAGCGTTATAAATGAAAAACCGTGAAGTCCAATCCTAAATAAATCAAATATTAAAAGATACATCTAGAAAAAAATTAACCACATCAAAATAATTTAATTAAAAAAAAGATGGAAATCAAAATAAAAAATAAATTTAAAAGCATTTAAAAATTAAATTACAGGGTTAAACTGAAAAAAAAAGGTTAAATTGAAAAGAAAAACATAAACTATTTTTTTTAAAAAAAAAATTCTAGCTTTTATTTCTTTTTTAATGGACATATATACACTAATTGCTACATGCTTTATGTCTGGTTTTTATTTCAATTCAAATGCAATCAAAATTTATTTATATATTTTAAAAAATATAGTTTAATTGGTTAGATTCTATATTTGATCAGACTCTATATTTTATCAGACTTTAAATTATTAATTCGAGTTTCACAAATTTTATAATCACTGAAAGTTTATATAATCGTTAAATTTAAAGCCCGTAAAATTAGTCGAAATATACATAAACTGAATAAAAAAATAAAAAATCAACAAACTAATTTAATTATAAATTACCAAATTTGATAGTTTTTTAATATAAAACTATTCCGAGTTAACATGATCTTTTTCTTCTTCTTCTTCTTAGCACAAGCAGTATAGCATGTTTTTACCTTTCAATCGTTTAAATATGACGAAACCTTTTTTAATTCTCGTATATTTGTTCTGTAGTTTCAAGTTGGGATAGTAGTCGGATTATACTTTATATGAATGAATGGGGAATTTTGTATTTTCCTTTGAAGTCGCCCTGACTAAAACAATTTGTTTCAAGTTAATATTATTTGAGTCCCTGCTGTCTTTTGCTTGTTTCATTTTCTGTAATCTATTTTGACGCCCACCCTCAACTTTTTAAATATACATAATATTACCTGCTGTTTCTCGACAAATAAATAAAAAAGCACAATCATAATATCTAAATTAACAAGAATTCAGTTTCCCAGACCATATAAACCAATCTTAATTTTAATCAAACTCAATGAAAAGTGTAGATGAATATGATTTTTTTCAATTACTGAATATACTGAAAATCGTAAAACTCACTGCAACGCTTTATAATAAATGACTTCCAAGCAACAAAGTAGCTTATAATTAATTAAGATTTATATCAACAAAAAAAACAGTAATCGAAAAACCCATCTTAAACAGTGAGGCTAAAAAATTCTCCTGTAAATTAAGTATTTTTTTTTTTTTTTTTTTTATTTCTATTGCTGCAAATGTACGACATCGCCGTGATTTTTCACCCTTAGAGATATATGTAAGTTTATCTGGCAAATATAAAGAGATAAAAAATTCTTATTTTTTATCAATTTAATATAGACTCAGAGTTGCTATCTAATATTTTGGTTATTAAGAACTATAATTGGTCTTAGAAATGGAGTGCGGAGACTAATTGTATAAAGAGAAAATATTAGCACCTCAAATATGTCACATCTAAAGTAAGCTATATTGTTTTACAGTTTGATAAAAAAATCTCAGCACAGTAATAAAAAACACTTTTGAATACTAGGAATATGTTTTATATATAAATTCGTAATTCCTGATATTAAAACTAAACAAAAATATTTTTTTGAATTTTTTGAAATATCTCTTGACTTTTATAAACTGATTATTACAACCAAAATACATGTTAAAACAATTTTTTTTTATTTATGAAAAAAACACAATATGATTTTTTAGCTTTGAAATATTTGGTCGTATGCACAATTTTTTTATTTTTAATTTTTTTATTCTTGAATTAGGCTAGACCCGGCCCAAATCAGTGGGTTGGGCTGAACCAAGCCCAAAACCAAATGGGCTAGTTACTGTGCATAAGCACAGTAACCTGCCCGAACATCCTTTGCTACAAAAGGTGAATTATTCACATTCTGCATGCAAATGGAGGCATGGGCGGAGCAAAAAGAAATTAAAAGGGGCAGCAGAAGGTGACCTGGAGTGGTGCAGCTCGAGTGTGGCTGTTAGTAGCGGTGACGGTGACAATGACAACCTCTCTTCTATTTTCTCTTTTCCTCCACTTCTTTGTCTGTTTTCTTTGTTTCTCTCCTTTCTCTTTCTATTTTTTTCTTTCTTTTTTGTTCATCCCTCCTACTCTCCTTCTTTCTTTTCCTTTTCTCTTTCTTTGTTTTTCCTTGCTCTCTCTCTTCCTTTTTTATGTTCTTTTTCTTTTTTTTTTCTTCTTCCGGTTTCTGCCTTTATTCTTCCCTCTTTTTCTATTTTTTCTTCGTTTATTTCAACTTTCCCTCTTTTTTTTTTTTAACGTGAACAATGTATGAAACGACATCATTTTAGACAAAATGTACCGTTTCATTTAAAAGAAAAGGACGACAAAAACATGTTAAAGTCCAAATCAATTTTCAATTTGTTCAATCATGTCCTAAATTGCAATTTTGATTTACAAATCAATGCAATTGCATTCTTGCTGAAAATCAAACAGCGGCCCTGAAGTTAGCCGCTATTTTTACTTTGGTCCTTAGTTTTTGATTTATGCAATTCATCCCTAAATTGATCAACAACTTCTATTTTTCTTTAATTTAGTCCCTGATCCAGTCAATTTTCATACCTCCATTTATGCATCTTTTCCAGTTTGGTCCCTGACTTCAGATTTCTTCAATTAAGTCCTTAATTGGCCATTAAACTTCAATATTTATATAATTAAGCTCCTAGTTTGACTAAGTTGACTCTTACAATTTATAATTTAACCCTATAATTTTAATATCTTCTAATTAAAATTCAAATTGACTTCAAGATCCAATTTTCTTTCAATCAAACTCTTCATAAACTAAATCAAATCTTTAATAAATTTAATTTAGTCCAATAAACATATGATTTTGGACATTTCTTCCTCAAATTAAATTTTCTTTGTTAATTGGGGCTTTCCCAAGTCCAATATATACTACCAAATTTAAATTTTTGTACTTGTGAATATCCTCTATCAATTTCTGACCATTTTCTTCGATGTTTTGACATCCATTTCTCATTATCTATTTTTTAAAATTTTTAATTTAATTTTTATTTTTTTTCTTTTTCATTTTTTTTAATTTTTTTTTGCACGGGGACTCAAAACTGGTGACAACATCCATGTCATCTTAATTATTTACTACTTTAAGATTCCATACTTCAAAGTGCAGTAGATTGGGAAAAAACTCAAATAGCAACTATATCTTAACTTTACATGTTCCAATTTCTCATTGCATCAACATTAATTTTAAAAATACTTTTGTAATTAATTATATATATTAACATTTTCAGCACTGCATGATCAACTATTTCTATTAATCATCAAATGCTAAATCTTAATTAAGGGTGAACAGTATCAAATGGAAAAGTAATGCAAAAATTTAATATATGCAGAATAAATGCAACACTCATAATAATACATAGCAATTTAAAGACATGGAGGAAAAAAATCACATGATTATAATCCTCCAGTCTTTAATTAGGAGCGGGGAAAATAGCTGAGAAAAACTGTGAAAATTAAAAGAAAAGAAAAAACCTTTTGATCAGAGGTCCGTGGGCATAATACATGTAGCTTGATCAAAATGAAATATAAATATGAAATAATTCATAAAGTTAATTTATAGCCTAAACCTAAACTTACAGCTACTATTTCTAATATTAATGGCGTTATTAGCAGCTAAATCGTCGACATCTAGTCTGCATCTGACCCTGAACTTCAGCTTCATGATCTTCAACTTGCCAAACTTGATTCTCACAGGCTGAATAACCCTGAGGTTCAAAGGAATGATTCCAGTCTGCTGCTGTTGCTGTTGCAGTGAAGTGATCAATGTATTGGCATCATTTGTTTGTCCTGATAACACCACATTAAGCACGGTGGTGTTCTTGTGACCCTGGTAGAATCTTGGCAGCGAACCTTGACATAGATTTGTGCCTGTGTACCACACGCTTATATGGCTCCCTCCCTCATAGTAGACGCCCACTTTCTTGTTGGGATTCCTAGCCGTGATGGTGATATCGAAGGTTGCAGTTAAGCTGGAATTGTTTGTGAGATTGAATTGGGTAATTTGCAACCGATCGATGGAGTACTTTGGGAGTTTAGGTTGGAAGACGAGGTAAAGAATTCCAGCAACAACTCCAATGAGAAGAATGAGGAGGAAGAGAAGAGAGAGTATCCAACACAAGAATCTGCAACAACAGCTGCTTCTCTCCTTCGGTGGTTTAGTGTGGATGACCGGGATTGTACGCTGAAAAGGAGGGTAGTGCTGGTTGTCACGAGAAAGGAGATGTGAAGCTGCATCGCCTTTATCAGACTTGGAGGAGCCTCGGGGCACCAATGGAACTGTGGGAGCCTGTGGTGCCTCAGCATCTAGTTGTTGATCATCATGGGCACTACTACTCATATTGAGCGGATGAATCTTCTGATGATTTGCCATATCCATCCGTTGATAGATGGATAGTTCAAGATTTATTTAATTTGGATGTGCAATATCTAAGGCGTGGAATTAATACATATATATTGAAAAGAATTGAGAGTTGGACTAGTTCGTATGTATTTGGTGTTAATGATTAGGGCATGAGACCGACGCGCATAATGAAATATTAAGATAGATGTTTGGTTGGTAATGGAGTTCGCCCCCTCGTTTGACTTTTAAAACGTGATTGATGCAAAGAGGAGGTTGATATGTCCTTCTCAATTCAAGCGTTTTTCTTTGGGGTTACGTCCTCATCCTCTCTTAATTTGCATGCGTTATTTGTGTCCACATTCAAACGCTCCTCCTGACGTTTTCTTTTTCGTTCTTTTTTTGGGGTGATGAATATCGGAACCATCGGCTGATCAAGGCTAATATTAATCTTTCCCATTATCATGACCATAGCTGCTTCCAAATTAATTTGCTATACTATGTTTCCCATTGCATCCTTATCCACCTTTTCTAAATATTGTTTTTTTCTCTCCATTATAATTTGATTAATTTCACAACAAATGTACCAGTAAATGATGTTCTACTACAAAGTATTAATTTGGAATATGAAAAGCGGGGAAGTGTATATATATATGATACGATCTTCACCAAATTAGTGTCTTGAGGTAATGAGGTTAATTTCTTTTGTTGACTGTGATGGGCATCATGATATCATCATGGCGTCAGTATATATAGGTGGCATGCCATGTCAGCAACCAGTCAACAAACACATCAGCATAATGGGACCTATTTGCCAAGTCATCAGTCGCGAGTCGAGAGAGAGCTGAGTGGAGTCAAGCCGCGAGCCTAGAGGAAGGATTCAATGTAGCTGATCCTACGTGCAACCGAATCTGAGATTGAATCTGAGCCGCTTATTAGTTGATCCAATCTTAGTCGTCTAAAATGCAATTTGGATGATTTCAGACTTGTTTCTAGCTAATATGATCGTTCTGGATGCAATGATATTGTCTGATCGTTGAGATTTATGACCGAAAGTGGTGGTAGTGAATTATTGAGAGAGATTGCCCAATAAGGAGGCATTTGAAGGTCATCATGGTGGTCGATGTAGATGAAGAAGAAGAAATCGCACATGTTTACCCAATTATCTATGTTGAAATGCTATGTGGGGAAGTTTTAATTTCCTTGAGGGAAGGCAAAATTGGGACACTCTGGACACCTGATCATGTGACGATTTGAGGTGGAGAGTGGAAATTGATAAAGACCAATCTTGTCAAATCTAAGCACTGTAGTCTCGCTAGATGTTGAGAAATCAGGTATGAAACCAAAATATTTCAGATTACTTACAAAGGAAAGCAGCGACAAAGCTAGCAAATGGTTATATATACGAAAAGACAATACGATGGATAGATATGGCTTAAGAAGTTCTGGCTAGGAGATTGGGGTTTAAGCGGGACTAGTGTGACCCCTCCAATCTTTCTTGGGAACTTGCTTAGTTGAAGGATTATCCATACACTATTATTTTTGTATATATGACAATTTGTAATGAAACTATTGAAGACTAGCAGGATGACGGCACAAAGAAACAGTTGGGTTTCGTATAATCAAGGATATGATGGAGTGGTGATTTCTCCAAAGAAGTTAGATTCAGTGACTGTAATTTCTCGAGAAGAGAATTGATGAAGACCCTGATAATGGAAGAGAAATACAGTAAGGGGATAAAGATTGGCATTCTATTTTGACTTGGATAGGTGTTGTGATAAGATAAGCTGCTATCAAACATAAGCAAGGAATAAAGAGAATCTAGAGAATAAAAATTGCACAAGGGCACATGAAGATTGTGTAGGAGTACCCGTAAAATTAAATGACGTACCGTAACGAAATGACAAGTGCAAGGAGAATACGTGTTCCCAGATGGAGCTCATAGCAGAAACTGTGAAAAGTTGTACAATAGAAAGTCTCTTGTGCTCTTGATAAAGGCAACAAGTGAGGACCTTTCCAATACATGCAAGGATGGAAAGATGAGCTGTTGCAGAGGCTCCTTAATTGAGGGGGTGCAAATGCCTATGATAAAAGATGATTGCCTATGATAAAAGGTGAAGACACCAAAGATAGTTGGTGTAGGTGGAGCTATTAAGTAGAAAGACATAGAAGCTCCAAACATAGAAATTGAGATGAAGATTGCGATGAGTGTACTACAACTCTCTCTTTCTATATGATCAGTGACAATGATCTCTGCCAAGTCCACATGGTGGTAGAGAATTTTGAAGCCACTTTGAAGCGTCCTAGTTGAAGGAGGATACAACTGCCTATGAAAGGCGAAGACACCTTAGAGAGAAGGTGTGAGGGCCATGATATGAGCCCAAGATTAGACCACCGCATGATGACGAGCGGAAACACCTCAGGAGAAGGTGTGAGGGCCATGATAGGAGCTCCAATTATAGAACGCCCCAGAGTCGATGTGATGGCTAGATATGAGTGGATAGATGAATAGCCAATGAAGTGGCTATGATGAGTATAGAGACAAATACAGGATTGACTTTCATAGATATTGTCTCCATGCTAAAGATCAAGCTAAAAGACATTTGCCTTGGACAATAAGTGAGTGACTTGTAGAGCATTAAGATACAACTGCTATGTAGGAACAGACGGCATACACAGGTTCTTAAAACAAGTTGACTTTTGTCAAGGTGGTGAGCTCGGTAATGGCATTGTAATACTTGGAGTATAAAGATAGATATGGATCAACCTTTAATGGGTTGCCCCTATGGTTAAAGGTAAAGAGCTACCTGGACTCTTGGACTAAGAGTGAGAGACTCATGGAGAAGTAAGGCATGGTTCCTAGGGTGGAACAGAGGGCAGACGCAACTCCAGGATGATAGACTCTTGGAAGAGTGGTGAGCTCGTGATCATATTGAGATATTGAGATAATGACTGTCGCACTTGGAAAGAGAAATTTCAATTTAAGGAGGTGTTGCAAGCCTTAATGTGAGGCTTGATAAATCATTCCGGACCGAGCATGGTTGATATGCTCGAAGGGGAATGTTATGTCCCAGAGACAAGCGTTAAACACTCTTCAAATGTGATGTAGAAGACCATTTGGTTGAAGTGATCCTTTGGTGTGAGCAAGGGTGTGCTTTGATAACTCTAGTGATTGAAATGTGTGACAATTACCTGTAAACTTGGCCACATATGCTCTCGAAATGGTAAGTTTGGAAGAGTTGCAGGATGCAAGTTTGTGTTGAAGAAGGAATTGCCCATATAAATGTCAAAGGGGGTGATTGTTGGGATATTGCCATTAATGGGTAATACATTTGCAGCCTACCCTAAGGAGTAGGGTTGCCATTGTCAAATGGCTACAATGGTAGTTACACCAACCATTGATAAAATGGTGCAACCCATATGTTGCTACCATCAGTGCCACAATTTGTGCCATGATTTATGCCCTCTTGTCTGCCATGAATTGCCTATAAATAGAGGCATTATTTAAGAGCAAAATGAGAGAGAGTGTAGAGAGAAATGAAGAGAAGAAGAGTGAAAGAGGAGCTGTTACCATATACAACAGTGTGTATGAGCTGAGAGTTGAGTTAGAGAAGATAAGATCCTCCTTCTCCATGTATTTATTTTGTATTCTTTCTCTATCTGTAATAATATTGACTCTCCTGTGGATGTTGGCGATTTGTCAAACCACGTTAAATATTATGTTAGTGTGCTTAACCTTCTATGAGCAAATATCAATACATCACCGGTCCGGATTCCCTAACACTATAGTGCAACAAAAGGTTTATTTTTCATTTTGGTTGTCTATTATGTTTTAGTGTTTGTTGATTAAAACCAAGTTGGCCATATAATACATGGTTCAAATGATCTTTTTGCTTCTTTTAAACTTAAGTTTGCGTAATTTCCTTGAATCTGTCCAAACTTAACCAAGAATCCTTTCCTGAAATAATCTACCTTAATTTGCTTATGCATTTCAGGTAGCTTGAAAAGGCTCAGTTCCCTCAAATTCCAAACCTAAATGATTGCTTTAATTTTTGGTTAAGTTCCATCAATAAGAACAACATAAGAAATGAAAATGTAACTCATTAGCTTGGACTAACTTGTGTGCACAAAACAATCTTAGACGAATAATCTTATGATCTGCAATTAAAACAACATGTGAAATGGATGATCGATAAACTTGATTTCACTGCCTAATGTAAATCCACTTGGAAAAGAGTAATAGACATAAAGATAAGTTGAGTAGCGGTGGTCAGGGCCAAGCCATGATGTATGATACATTATATTTCATAGGGTTTGTTTGATTTGTTTTGTCATGTTTGATTTCTAACCCCAGGTTTCTATATCTTAGTGAGACTTTTAAGGCAACAATGCATTATATTTCATATTGTAATTTTTGAAATAAAAATAAAGATTTTACTAGGAAAAGACAACAATGTCCTTGGTAGAGTAAATATCAAGTATAAATAAACGAGGGATATTGAGGTAGTTACACTATAATTGATAGAAAAAGAAAGAAAATAGAAAATCTAAAATTGAGAGAGATAGAACCGGAAGTGGAAGAAGAAGAAGAAAAGAAGAGAGAGAGAGAGAGAGAGAGAGAGAGAGAGAGAGAGAGAGAGAGAGAGAGGAAAGGGAAGATAATTGATGAAAATAGTTCTTTAAGGTAAGAGTTATGTTTTAACATATATGATTTTGTTAGGGTTTAGGGTTTTGAAATTGATGTTATAGGTTACATTGATGATGTATATGAAATGTCATGGGTTGATTATTTTAAGTTTTTGATATATATGTTAGTTTTTTGGAGGTCTGTCATTGTTGGAAGATTGGTAGATCGAGAATTTGAAATCTCGATTAACTAGTTGATTAATTTATTTGAGTCAATCGACTGTTTAGATTCTTTGAATTCAATTGACTAGTTTGCTTAAAGGATTTTGGTTGACCAGTTAGTAGATTTAAGTTGACCGGTTGACTAGACAATAACGATTAATCGATTCTTTTAGGTTTGGTTAATTTGGAATAAGTTTGAGATTAATCGAGTGAATCTATTTTGGTTTTATAATTACATTTAAGTTCCTAAACACATAGGATTATATGTTAAACCCTAAGTTAAGTGTATTAGATAGATTGTACATTCTTTTTTAATTTTTTTTTAGCATGGTTTTTTTTGTATTCAAATATTCCTAATATTCTACTTGTTGGGTATCAGTAAAATGTCATCAATTTATTTTTGTATTTTTTTTTTACTTTTAAGTCAGGTAAGTGAATAATATTTCATATACAAGATGAATACTGTAGATATTTGAATTGTTAATATGAAATGAATCATGTTTATTGGTAATTTATATATTATTTATTATATCTTATCTATAATAAAACATAATCATTTATTAAGACTAATTTCTTGATATGATTTATCATGTGTTTTTAAATTGATAGCTTTGATTTTATGAGTTGAGATTAAAAAAAATGATTTTATTTAATTTGATTATAACATTATGACATGCCAATCATAATATTCATTATAATAGGATATTGTTAGTCCTTGTATGGATAGTAATTCTAAATCCTAGTTGGTCGTTGAGAGAGTCATTAATCTGTGGCAACTAATTATCCCATAATCTAGAGTATCATACTCATTGCATTTTAATTTTCTAACGAACATTACCTTATGGTATTTCTTGTTATGGTTTGTTATGAAACTTTCAACTAAAAATTTAAAGCTAAATCTGTATATATATTTCTCATTATTACATTACCTCGTATATGTATATTAAATATTATTTATTCACTACATTGTTAAATTTATCTTTTTATTATTTTTTTTTTCAAGTTTATAGCTTTGTTGAGCATATTATTTTTATTAAACTTTCAAAAACTATTTTTTTATTTATAATTAATGTATATCAACTTTTGTACTAAGAGAATTGATTTATATTATGGATTTATTTATGTTATTATTGTTGCATTTAACTCTGACAGAGGGGCATGCAATGATGTATGATGCATTATATTTCATAGTGTTTGTCTGATTTGTTTCGTCATGTATGATTTCTAACCCCAGGTTTCTATATCTTGGTGAGACTTTCTCACCCTTGCAGCTGGTTGGGCCCATTGTTACTGTGCTCGCAATATATATAGTTAATTGTCCGAACTGTAATGAGTGATGTATTAGTGAGAGAGTGGGCTATATAAGATGCAGACAGACAGAATAAGACCAATTTTGATCATCAGGTTGGCTCTTGATTCTGTGGGCTCTACCCCTCTATTCGGGCATATTCAAAGCATGTATGTGTAAGTTCAATAAACAAGTTTATAGGGAAAAGTTGATCATGGGATGTCTGCCGTGGGTTTACAAGTTTTTCTTGGAATGCTGGAATAGTTGGGAGCTCTCTCAATTCTCGAGGCTAATATACCGTTCACATTGTCGGAGCCATTTGTTTTAGTGCTCTTGTATCAGGCAGACTGCTCCCTGCAGGGTTGTACTTGTTCAGTTCCATATTGAAGTAAGAACTAACTGTCCTCTTGTTCGCTAATCAGTTTGATACCGGTCTTGTGGGAGATTGATCGAGAGCATTTGGCATGTACATGGTTAAAACTGATGGCATCATCTTCCAGGGCATTGTATCATGGTTCAGGTTCCATAATTATGTAAATTATTGTTGTTGCGAAATATTTTATTTATGATGTTCATATATTTATTAACTGAAGCTTCCTCTGGTGTATCTACTTACGTTTGAGTTTATTAGGATAATACTCCTGCTTGCTTGTGATCTCTACATATGAATAAGGATTGAGTTTACTTGCTTGAAATGGTATCCCTAATTATCCCTCATTGGCATCCAACCACAATGGAAAGAACATATAGCGAACACGGGGAGAATAAACCTCTTTGAATGAACAAGAATAACAGGTTGCAAGTTTGCAACCATACAAAGTAATCTTTGCGACTAGAAGTTTAAAAAAGCCACAACTACGTGGAAAATGAAAACAACACAACTGAGTGGATTATGTTGAAGCAGCACTTGCAAGGATAGCAGTTGAGTGGAGATTTTTACTCGTACCAAGTCTCCCACGTCCAATTCCACTCCTTTGTCCACGGAATGCCCTTCTGGCCTGTTCCACATCACGGCCTGTTTCAGACAATCCATGCTTTTGAAATCCCAGTGGGCTCTTCTCGTCCTCATCTCTCCAGTTGGATCTTGAAGTCCAGCGATCAGTTGAGACCCATGAATTGGGTTCCCAGGAAGAGGTTGAAAATCCTAAATGCTGTTGGCTACCACCAACAGCGCTGTCACTGCCTGACGATTCTTGACCATCCATGTCTTCCCCGCATAATGTACCTCCTCTTCTCACTGTTACATACTTGTGAAAGCTTGGCTTCATAAGGTCATCGCTTACAAGTACCTCAGATTCTACAAATGGGTCTTTTGCCTCAGGTGGTTTCTTCCCAACAAGATTAGCAGCAGCCACTGTAGGGGGGCTTCTTCTATCATAAGAAAAGGCACATGACAGGTTGGTGCTTGTAGTGGAATTGAGGTCAGCAACTGCTTCAAGAAAGGAGCAGGCCTTGGTGACACAAGCTGGGAGAGAAAAGGATGGAGTGTTCTTCAGGTGAAAATTTTGAATGTCTTCCAGCAGTAGTGCGGTATATGATGGCGTTGGATTCAACAAAGTTTCAGGATTGAGGTCGAGGTCTCGCGACCGCCTAGCTGACCTGCTTTTGGTTAATGTGGGCTTCAAGCTTTGAACTCCCAAGTCTACGACAGTGGTCATGTCTGTTGGCTGTCCTTTAGCCTCTTCCATTTGTTGTTCCTTTGAGATCTTGTTTTCCAGTGAAACTATGCTGCTGTCTCTGCAATTAGTCACTTGAGCATTGACTCTGTTGTTTTTCTCAGAATTTTGCTTCTTCATTGGAGTCTGAAAAGCATGCATAAAGGGAAAATTTATGTCCCAGAAACAGTATTTTTACTCTCTTTAGCTAACAGGTGCCTAAAAAAAAGACATTTGTAATGGTGAAAATCACGCATTCCTCCTTTAGCCACAAACTATGCATTGAAAGGTAAGCGATACCTGATTTGGAAGATTGAAAGATTCCTTCACCACCACTTGTCCTTCGATATCTTTGTTTCTGATTTGTGCTCTGTTGTTGCTGGTGCAGGTAGCCTTGTTGGCAGGTGGTAGCAAATATTGAAGTGAATTGAGATCAATTTCACTCAATGGATTTCTTCTGTAAGGTGAATGGTCTGCTTTTCTTGAATTGCTGCGGCTAAGAGATGGCTGCTGATTATTCTCATTAGAGGTCTTAGCATTGGTTCTGGCAGGAGATTTGGAACGTGGCGATGTGACCGTCCTTGAGCAGGTCAACGCTGCCTCACCAACATTTCTCTTAACTGAGATCCGCTTAATTCCAGCCGTTGCTTGCGGTTCAACCCCATTGTTGCTCTTATCCACCACTAAAGAAGAAACAGTGGCAGGGACTGATACCATTTTTCCAGGTCCATTACTAGGACCACCAGTATTGTTAGCATTAACAGTAGCATTAGCATTTCCAGCAGTAACGCCTGAGTTTTGGGTTGTTTCCAACCTTCTACACGGGGATCGACTCACCCTTCTCCCACTGCTACCACTGCCCCTCTCTCTGCTGCTGGGGCGCTGGTTCTGGTCCCTTTCCCTACTGGGTGTCCTCCTCCTCCCTTGTGAAGAAGGAGAAGGATAAGGAGAAGGAGAAGGCCTGCTAGATTGGCGGCGGAGGTTGCGATGCTGCCTTCCCTCGGCTGTAACCTCGCCATCGTCTTCATCATTGCCTTTCTTTCTAAAATCATAATGATCAGCAGAAGTGGAAGACTCAACATCTTGGTCCTGGTCATTATTATTATTATCAAAGTCGTAGCTCCTCTTGGAACCGGAGTACTTTATGCCAGAAGAAGGGGGCTTTCCAGCTCCAGAAGAGTTGCTGCGGCTAAGCCTTCCACACTGAATGAGAATGGCATCTACCTCTTCTTTTGTGCAGCGTGATGTTCTCAGAACCATATTATGAGCACCAACATTGGTGCTGCTGTTGCCCGATAATATTTCAGCAGCAGATGCAGTAGCAGTGGGCGCAGGGCCATCTTCTAGTGGTGCAATATTGAGGTCGGGAGGAGGGATGCGTTTGTCTTTATCTTGGTTTTTCCTGTGTTTGATGACAAAAATTTCTTTCTTGACAAAGCTCCCTTCTTCTACAACCTGTTTTTTGACCTCCTTATCCTCAACTATCATGTTTTTGTTGTTTTGAATCTCATTCTTGTCAAGCTTGAGAGTGTTTAGAATTGGTAGGGAGGCATTCAAAGAAGAAGAAACTTCATTTTTCTTGCTAAAACAACAGCCCATGATGGTGATTGGTGAATCAATAGAACAGAACAGAGAACGATTTTATGAAGTGAGAGAGAGAGGGGGGTTAGGGTAAAAACAAGAGGAGGAGCCTAACTAAAAGAGTACTAGGAAAGGGGAGTTTACTAGAAAACAGAGAGGAGTGTAAAACTAGATTTAATCTATTTTAGGAAAACAAGGTCTAAAGGGATTGGAAGTGAATGGTTTCTCTCTCTCTCTCTCTCGTACCGTAAGAAACTTGAAGTAGATAGATAGATAAGAGAGAGTGACGTTGTCCGATAAAGAAACATCAACATTTTCAAAATCACATGCTTTTGGGATTTATTATAATAGTAATTAATAACAGAGAGGCACAGAGAGAGAGAGAGAGAAGCATTTCAAATTTTTGAGGGAGAAGCGAAGCGGGCAGGTCTGTCTGTGAATGAAAGAAAAAGGAGCCGTTAGTTAGATAAAAAGGACTGAATGATCCGAACCGAAAAGAAGATCATATTATAATTTTATACATCCCGGTGGATGAATGAATGTGATTGGTGGGTGTGCTGCCTGCCCTTGTTTTCTATTTGGTCCCCTTCCGATCCCACCATCTCACCACCACTAACTCCAATTTCTTTCATCTTTTATCCTTAATTAATAACAGAAAAATTCTCTTCCGATGCAAAGTAAAACTATCAGTGTGTGTATTGATGATGCAAAGAAGGTTGGCAGGCAGAGCCACAAGTTTTTATCTGCCTATTCTAGCTTCTTCCCAACCGTTTAACTTGAACATTCCCAGCAGATTGTCCATGGCAGCTGCACCATGCTATCTGATCAGCGAATACCCAGAAGAGAACCAGCTTTTAGAAATCGACAGCCCTCCATAATTAATGCAGCCAATTCTTATGCAATCACACTAGCTGATATTTTCTTTCATCGAGGTCGTGCAAAATGCATAGATATCTCATCTTTAATGCTGCTTCTGTTTCCTATTCTGTGTAAATCAGTTGCTTCGATAATGAGGTTTGATTTATTGATATAAAATTAATAATAATAATAATAATAATAATCTTTCACAGATTCAATTAAAAGTAAGATCATTTTTTCATCTTCCATGTTCATGCATGTGTAGACAATTTTCAATTAACTTTCAGGAAAATGTCTCTTGCCAATATCTGTTGATGTGGAGTTCCACCAGAGGGAAAAGCGTCGTATTAGTGTCAGGGATAGGTTGGGAAAGCAATGCGATGGTGTATCTTTGGGAAGCAAAACCGTTTGAGGTTTGTGGTAGTTCGGATACAGTCTATCAGAAGCAGGAAGAGCTTGACCAGCGCAAAAGAGTGCTTCCCGTTTTAAACAATGAACTTAAAGGGGCATGACTGAAGGAGTTCCTAGCTAGCATTGATAACATCCAGCCTGAGAGCAGGAAATAATAATAGACGAAACGGACACTTTGGCGAAATTTGTACGGACCTTGATGCTTTGGCCAGCGGTAAAGGGAAGGAGCTTCAGTGCCAAGACTTTTCACAAAATTCCAAGAGGTTGAGCTTGTTCAAAGAAGATTCTAAAGCTACTCCATATTTGGTTTTGGTATGTGCTGCCTTCTAAACCATTGTTAATTAGTGACAAATGCTGCAAGAGTATTTTAAGGCAGGTCTAGCTCAGCAGGCTATGGGAAACAGCAACTAAAAGAGGATTTTACTTTTCTATTTTGGACAGTACTGACGATTGATCTTATTAAAGAGCTGATTTGCTTTTTATCTCACTCCTCTAAAATATGTTGTTAATTTTACAATAGGAAACATTTGATCAGTGTGTTGAAGCATAAGGCCTTCGGTGTTGCGGAAAGTGAAACAGAAACAGGTTGAGATGGAAAGTCCAATTTGCTGTCTCTTTCTGGTAGGTTATTCCACAACTGAACGAGATGTATAAATAGCTAACAACACACCACTCCCTCCCCCTCCCCCTCCCCTACACGCACACCCCCCGTACTGCACGGCTATATATGGAAATAGCATAGATACTTGTCTTGGTCAGAAAGGAAGAAAGAATGGAGGGTATAAGCTGATGAATTTTAAAGAGGAGAATCTGAACAATTTTGTTTGATGCACTATTCCCAAGTAGCAATCTGGGATCTAATTTGAGTTAAAAATGAAGAAATACATTTCACGGATTGGAAATAAATACGTCATATATGATTGCCATTCAAATTAATTCGATGTTGGTGATGCAACTTGTATCTTCTAGAATGATGCGGTCTGATATTAATCGAATTCAATCAGCTTAAATAAAGAGTTGCATAATAATGTTAAGTGTAGTTTTTGCGGTTTCGACGCTTCAAATGGTTTAGGATTACAACTTGTTGTTTTGACAAGTTTTATGGATCTCCAAGATTTCCCTTCCATAATATCTTCCTCCTTTTTTGATCTTGCTTAACAAGTTGACAATAACGGTTGAAGTTTCTATTGCTCTCAGTTGATATCTTCATTCATTAAATTTTATAACCTTTTGCATTTGCAGATGGAGAAATTCATGCAGAGGAAGACACTGAATCAAGAACTGTGTTAGTGACAAATTTAAAGTCAATTCAAATGTTTCATATGCATTTTATCTTCTGTGTTGAAATGTTTACTGACGAGGCATGAGTATTTTAAATGGTAGGATTGTTTCATCTTCAAAATGTTGTTTTTTGCCTCGTATTAGCAAGTCACAGTTACTTTTAGTTGCTGAATCTACAGGAAGTTTCAAACCTTTCTTCATTTCCTAAGCATAAAAGACTGGCATAATGTCATGATGGATTACACTCCCACTGGGGGACAAGACTACTTTCTAATGTTTATCAAAGATGCAACATTAGCAGAATTTGAAGAATCAAAATGAGATTGCTACAATGAAGGAGGAGTTGTTCATAATTGAAAAGAATAAAACATAGGAGCTGGTTGATCGACCCCAAAATAGAAAGGTAATTGGAGTCAAGTGGGTGTATAGAATCAAGCTTAATGCTAATGACTCAAACAATAAGTATAAGGCCAGACTTGTAGTCAAAGGATATGCTCAAATATTCAATGTAGATTACTCAAATACCTTCACACCAGTAGCTAAACTTGATATTATCAAGCTTTTACTTGCCGTTGCAACATAAAAGAATTGGAAGGTGTACCAATTAGATGTCAAGTCAGCTTTCTTGAATGGTTTTTCATAGAAGGAGATTTATGTAGAGCAACCAAAAGGCTACGTAAAAGAAGGAGAAGAAGACAAAGTCTGTCTTTTTAAAAAGGCTTTCTACAGATTGAAGCAAACTCCAAGAGCTTGATAAAGTAGAATTAATGAACATCTGCAGAACTTTAGATTTGCTAAAAGCTTCTCTAAATCAACATTGTATGTCAAGCAAAACGGAGTCAACATTCTTATCATCTCACTGTATATGGATGATCTGCTCATGATAAGAAACTACACAATTCTTGTGGAGAATTTTAAGCAAGAAATAATAGAGGTTTTTGAGATGACAAATCTCGATTTGATGACTTTTTTTCTTGGAATGGAAATTGAATAGAATGAACATGAAGTCTTTATCTATTATAAGAAATACACCAAGGAGATTCTAAAGAAGTTTAAACTTGAAGAATGCAAAGAAATGAGCACTCTTATAAACCAAAAGGAAAAGCTCTGTAAAAAGGATGGAATGTATAAGATTGATCAGACACATTACAAAAGTCATATAAAAATTTATCTCAAAGCTTTTGACTTATGAGAGATAGTAGAAAGTGATAAGCAACCAATTCCACTAGAAAACAATCCTACAATCGCATATATGAATTTTTTAATGAAGAAAAGGCAAAAAGATTCAAAGCTCTTACTTGTCTTCGTAATGCTGTGATTGGAGAAATCTTCACCAGAATTATAGCTTGTAAATCTACTTAAAAAATATGGGGTAAACTAAAAGTAGAATTTCATAAAAATGAGAAGTCAAGAAAAATGAAAGTCTTAATCTCATAAGACAGTTTGAAAAACTAAAGATGAAGAAAACCAAGACTATTAAACACTTCTTTTCTCAAATTTCAAAACTTGTGAATCAAGTGAGACTTTAAGGGGAAGGCTTTCTAGATTCAAGAATAGTAGAGAAGGTCTTGGCAAGTCTACTAGAGAAATTTAAGTATAAGATTTACTCTTTAGAAGTTTCAAAAGATTTTTTAGAATTAAGTTTTCAAGAATTGGTTAATGCATTACAAGTAGTAGAGCAAAGGCAAGCTTATAAACAAGAAAGAACAAGTAAAGAAGCTCTTGTTGCAGTTTTTAAAAATAATAGTTGGGCTAATAATTTTGACAAGAACAATCAAGAATGAAAATGAGAGAAAAGAAAAGGTTGGCAATCAAATAACTGGCGTCAGAACAACATCACTAGAGGGAAGGAAATAAAAGAGCACTTCCCTCTTTACAAATTTTATCAGAAAACAAATCATTAAGAAACTTGGTGTTGGTTTAAGAATCCACAATGAAGAAGTTGCAAATAATTTGGTCACATCCAAAGGTTCTACAAAAATAAACCAGAAGTAGTGAAACAAGTTTATATTGTAAAAAATTCATAAGCCAAGGAAGATCATTTATTCATGGCTATATTAGAACAAATGTGCAACATAACATAGGTAAACAATTTGTCATGGCTTATTAATAGTGGCTGCTCTAATCATATGACTGCAAATTTGAGATTATTCAAGGATTTGGATAAAAGCTACATATTCAAAGTCAAAATTGTTAATGAAAAATATGTGAAGGTTAAAGGTAAAAGGGGTGATTGAAGTTGAAACAATGTCATGTACAAAAACTCTAAAAAATATGCTTTATGTACCTAAGATTAATAAAAATCTAGTAAATATGAGACAATTACTTGAACTTGGTTACTCATTATCTTTTAATGACGGAATGTGTAATATTAGAGACAAAATGGAAATACTACTGCTCTTTGCTAAAATGATGAATAGAAGTTTTAATATTGATTGGAAAGAAGCTTGTTTGAGTGTTATCACTTGTATCTATACTAATTCTATTCTATAGCACAAAAGATTGCGGCATTTCAATTATGCAACCTTAAAAAGGATGGTTGATATGTAGATGGCCTCTGGTTTACCAGAAATACAAGAACAATAGGATATTTGTGAAGCCTATCAATTAGAAAAGCATACTAGAATTGTTTTTCTTGATAATGCATTAAGAGCATCATCAAAGCTCTAACTAGTACACACAGATATATGTGGTCTGATGTACAATGAATCTTTGAATGGTTCAAAGTACTTTCTATTATTTGTTGATGATAGTAGATTCTGTTGGGTTTCTTTTTTAAAATATAAGGTTGTTGAGTGTGTAAGATTTAAGACAACAGTTGAACTGGAAACAAAAAACAAACTGAAGATGTTAAGATCAAACAATGAGGGTGAGTTTACCTATTAAAAAATTAAAGGATATTTGGCAAAAAAAAAGGAACAAACATTAGCTAATAGTGCCCTACACTCCACAACAGAATGGAGTTAGTGAGAGGAGAAACCAAACATTAATGGAAATGGCAAGACATTTGCTATATAAGAAGAAAATGACGGTAAAATTCTAAGCAGAGGCAATAAACATAGCATCCTACCATCTAAATCGTATGACCATAAGAGTTTTGGGAGACAGTGTTTTTTATGAAATCTATTATGGTTTTAAACTCAATGTTGATCATTTAAAAGTTTTTGGCAACCCGTATTATTTCTTATAACCTTATGTTAAGAGGAGAAAACTTGATCAAAAGGCTAATATGAGAATTCTTATAAGCTATAACATAAAATATAAGGCCTATAAAATCTATGATCTGAAATTTAATAAATTTATGATAGCTAAAAATGTAAAAGTTGTAGAGAATATTATATGAATCTAGAAAGTTGTATCAATTAAAGGGACAAAACAAGAGCATCAAATTGAGCTGGATGTTGCAAAGGATAATGATGATGTCGATGACAAACCAGTAAGGGGGATAAGATCCTTAACTGATATTTACAGCAAGTGCAATATTGCTGAAGTAGAACCAATAGATTTTAAAGTAGTTATCAACTCACAAGCATAAATAGCTGCAATAAAAGGGAAGCTCATGATGATATAAAAGAATGAAACACGGATGCTGGTTGATAGACTCGTTCATAAGAAGGTAATTGGTGTGAAATGAATTTTCAAAACCAAGTTGAATACAGATAGGAGTATCAACAAACACAAAGCAAGACTTGTAGTGAAGGGTTATTCACAAGAGCCAGGTATTGACTTCACTGAAACATTTGCTCTAGTATCTAGGCTAGATACAATAAAGCTTTTGCTTACTCTAATAGCACAAAATGGTTGGCATATTTTTTAGTTAGATGTTAAGTCTGCATTTCTAAATGGTGTTCTAAATGAAGAAATACATGTTGAACAACCTGATGGCTTTGACAAGAAGATCATGTTAAACAAAGTGTATATGTTAAAAAAGGCTTTGTATGGACTTAAACAGGTTCCTAGAGCCTGGTACAGTAGATTGGACAATTATCTCTTGAGTTTAGGCTTTGAAAAAAAACATGAATGAAGCAACTTTGTATATGAAGAATGTTGATAAACATACTCAAATCGTTTCAGTGTATATAGATGATTTATTGATTACAGGAGACAAGTAACAACTGGTAGAAGAGTTTAAAACAAACATGAAGGATAAGTTTGAGATGAATGAACTTGGTTTACTATCATACTTCTTAGCTATGAGAAGTAACTCAATCTGAGCAAGGTTACTTTCTATATCAAAAGAGGTTTACTATAAAGTTACTAAATAAATTTGCAATGGAAAATTGCAAACCAATCAGTACACCTATGATATTGGGACAAAAGCTAATGGAGGATGGAGCACCCAAAACTGATGGTAAAGCCTATAAAAGTTTAGTTGGCAACCTATTGTATTTAACTTCTACACATCTAGAGATTGTGTTTGTTGTCAATTACCTTTTTAGGTTCATACAAAGTCTAGGTCAAATCTATTTTGTTGCTTCCAAGAGAGTTCTAAGATATTTGAAAGCAACCCTAGAGTTTGGCATATATTTTTTGAAATCTAGTTCTATTAAACTTGTTGGTTTTTCTGACAGTAATTAGGCTATAAGTGATGAAAAAATGATGAACACTTTAGGTTATTGCTTTGTTATGGGAGGAAGCATTTTCTGTTGAAACTCAAAAAAGCAATTAGTGGTTACATATTCCACTGTAGACACAGAATACATAGCAGCATATGTGGCAACAAAGCAATTAATATGGCAAAGGAAAATGTTGAATGATCTAAACTTTGATCAGCGAAGTCCCACATAATTGTTCTGTGATAACACATCAGCAATAATTATTTCAAAAAATTATATTTTTCATGACATGACCAAACATTTAAAGTTCAAGTACCATGTTATTAGACAGTTCCAGCAAGAAAGAGAATTAGAGTTAATCTACAGCACTTTATAGTTGAAATAGTTATTGCTGATGTGTTATCATATAATTGTTTTGTGATAACACATCAGCAATAGTTATTTTTAAAAATTCTATTTTTCATAACAGGACCAAGCATATAAAGATCAAGTATTATGCTATTAGACAATTCCAGCAAGAAGAAGAATTGATTAGTACTTAAAAGTACATTTTTATGAAGGGTTTATATCATTATTTTGCACTTAAAGTATCAATAACTCCTTAAGTAAAGCATGTTTTATAACAACATATCTAACAACCTACCTTTAATTTGTGGTAAATATTCATCTTAAATATAGGTCTATCACATAAATGAAAGGATTGATTGATAAGCTTAAGTACTGAAATTGAAAGGACAAAGAGATGGTCAAACTTAGAAAAGAGATGTTGGTGCAGTCCAAACTAGAATACTATTTGGTAATTGGGTCATATCTAAAGTTGTAGATCTTAGATTTAGGTCTACTTTATATGCATGGAATGGTAAGACATAGGCCTACAACTTTTATGTGGAGGTCTGGTCTTAATAAGGCAGTTTTCAAGTTCAAATTGCAGCAACAATAAAAAAGTCTGAATCTGTATTACAGTTCAGATACTATTGAATGTTCAGCCCATATCTTGAGTTCTAGAAGTTCAAATGACCTCAATTTTTTTTCTGGAAAGTTAAGATAATTTCCTACAATTTCATATAGAGGTCTGATTCAAATTATCATGTTATCAATGATGTTTTATTCAAACAAGAGAAGATAAGGATTGTCACCAAGTCAAGAGTTGGTCACCCACTCATTAATTAGTCATCAAATCAATAATTTTCAATTTTAGCCTATAAAAAGAGATATTTTCCATACATTTAGACATCTTGGTTTTTAGATCAAAATCATACTTTTGCTTTCTCTCTTTGTATTTTTGTAATGTTAAAATTTTGCTTTCATTAATATATATATATATATCCTTAGATAAAGTAGATGATGGTTGTTTTTTATTCTCCATTGAATTTCTACTCTTTGTGATTTATATTTTTCGCCTGTGTTCTTTTTATTCTCTGGTCTTTGTTCTTTAATTAAAGAACTACATGTATCATTTACTAACAGCCCTATCATGAAATATTATCTCAGCATTGAATTTGACTCGAAAAATAATGATTTATCTATTAATTGGGTTCCATTGGCTTGGGCTGGGTTCATCATTTGAATCTGGGATCTGCCTGATTTGGAGGACTAATGTTATGTCCGAGACTAGGAATTTAGTTGGCATATTCTGTGACAAGGCAGAATCAACATCAGTAATGGCCCGGCTTGCTGGGACGCCATCTCAAGCTCTATCACCTCACTACGTCAACAGGAAAGCTACCCTCGAATATTTCATTTTTAAGAAATGAAATGACCTCAAAGCTTCGCTAGATAAGAAACTCGTGAACGATATCGTTAGCAGATTGTTTTTTTTTTATATAGAATGACTATATTTACTTAACTTGGCAGTATTTATGGAAAGAAGTGAGAGCCAAATTAAAACAGATAGATAGGGTTTGCTTAAAATGAAGGGAGACAGCCAGAGCCCTCTACCTCCCTTTTGCATGGCATGGATATTGGATTAAATACGACTAGGGAGCATTTTCCTTATTATCAGTAGTAAATTGTTTACGCAAAATGCGGTTAGCCCATTGGCTCTCTTTTTTAGGGAATCACATTAAAAGCTTATATTCTTTTGATTGTGTTTTCCTATGGTGTCTCTCACACTTGTACGAGAGAGAGAGAGAGAGGCCATTAACACAATGGAGCCGACAGCACATCTCCAACATGTATAATAATACCCCATCTCTAGCAAACGCCTCTGCTGCCTGGCTGCCTTCCTCTTCATCAGAACTCCATTCATCCTACCATCCGGTTCTCTCCCTCTCTCTCCCTTTTTTTTTTTTGGTACTCTACCTTTTACACATCATCTAAATCGCCTTTTTCAATTTTCTAGATTTGCTCTTTTTCAACCTTCGACTCTTTGCTTGTTTTAGAAGAAACACAAGGATTTATATATGAAAGAAACGATTGTAGATATGTATATTGATCCATAATAATGTGGTTTGGTCTCCATCAAATCAAATGATTTCTCTTAATGTTTCTGGTTTGAATGATCTGTCAAGTCTTTGAGCTCTTTTGATAGCTTTCTTGGTGCATGTCAAATTATGTAGCAAGCAATATTGCAACCCTATTTAACTTTGTTTCTTAACATTTCGTTTTGTAATGATATATATTTCCTTGAACACATGCATTCTAACAGGCTCATGACCTCATGATATGGAAACTTTTTCTCTTTTTCCAAAAGAGAATCCAGCACGTTCTGGAACCCCCGTCGAAATGATTTTTCCACCCTACAGCACCGATTACATCTCTACTTGTGCAATAGAATCTTCAGAGGGCTTTTCGAGGCCTGTGGAAGGAGAGTCGCACCATCAACGCGCCTCTTCTGATAGTTTTCTGGTTGAGCAATTATCTTGGCTTGATGAACTCCTGGATGAGCCAGGCTCGCCTTTGTACAAAGGTCATCAACGTTCATCTAGTGACTCTGTTGCTTTCCTGGACACAGCGAGCAAGACATTTAGGAAAGAGGAAACCAAGCTCAAAACTAGTGCTGCAGCTGGTGGGCCTACTTGGGAATTTCACACCATTAATTATCATGAAAATTCTTGGAAAACTAGCTTTCATTCAGGTTCTACTCCTGACAAGGAAAAGAATAAGTCCAGGGAATCACCCCTGATTTCTGTGACCAGCAGTTCCAGTGGAGTTGCTTCACAAGAACCAGCTGGAGTAGGTTTGCCATCGAAACCTATTGTTAAGCAAAATCAAGATGACTCAGAAGTTTCATCTAACGTTAATCATAATCCTTCTAAATCAAAAACGGATTCCAAACGTTCTAAGCAGTGAGTATTCTAGTAATGCCCATTTTTGCTTGCAATTGAATTCTGCAATTGGGATGCTCTTAACTTATTTAGAATCATGCAGTCAATTCGCTCAGCGTTCACGTTTGAGAAAACTTCAGTATATAGCTCAACTTGAAAGAAGTGTCCAAATATTAGAGGCAAGCTGGCTGCAGAATTTGAAGCGTCCCTAGTGTAACTTAATCAACTGTCCTGCTATATGTACTTTAAGATTTGACTATTTCTTTTGTTTGCCGTACAGGCTGAAGGATCTCAAGTTTCAGCCAATCTTGAATATCTATACCGACAAAGTCTCATACTCGGCATGGAGAATCAAGCCTTGAGGCAACGTTTGGATAGTTTATCACAGGAACAACTCTCAAAATACCGTTAGTCTCTCGATGTGACCCCTACACTTTTATCATTTTTGCAACCCCCCCCCCGACAAATATTTTGGACTCCAGCTTGAGTATCATTTGTACTTATGGGGTGCATATGTTGTTAAACACAGTGGAGCAGGATATGCTAGAGAAAGAAATAGCAAGGCTTAAGTTTTTATACCATCAAAAACAGCAGCAACAGCAATGGCCGCGACAGCAGAAGCAAAAGCAAAATGAGCAACAGAATTATTCTACACACAATCTATCTATAAGTAGAGGAGTGGAGTCACAGATGACTAACCTATATATATGATGAACGGGAGTTAGGCTCTGCAGATGGAGGATTGCCCCACGTTTAGATGATGGTAAAACAAAAGAAGTCAGATATGGAATACATCCTATATACATGTATTTGCATTATTTTTCGTGACTTGGGACCTCATGGGGCCTTAAAACCATTAGAGTCCTCTGTCCCACAGGCATCGTCGGTCTTTCTTTCCTTACTATGTTTGTCGGCCATTCTAGGCATAGCCAACCTCTTGGAAGAGAGGTCGTGTCAGATAGTGGCTTAGGTAGTGTTGATATATACATTACCAAATCAATTCAAGCTTGTAGTTTCCATTAACTAGTTTGCAATGAAAGCAGTATCTGAAGTGGATTTGATTTTTTTTTATGGACATGATGGAAATAAATGCTTCCACGAATTGCGCTATAAACAAAGAAGATAAGCATGCTTTGAAATTTAAAGCTTTTCAAGCTCAAAAATAAGAAAAAACAGGCCATGCATACAAAGTCCTATTACAGGGGCTCAAATCTCCTACCAAACTCTTTCAGAAAAAATATAAAAAGGCATATGGACGCCTTTATATTTCAATTTGACCCCGAACTCATCCAATTTCAGCAGACCCAAAATCTCATCGGCTCTTTAATGAAGCAAATGGACAAGGATTGCACGCAAAACTTTTACGATTTAAGACAATCAAGGATTGACCGTATCTAGAACGGGCATATCGAATAAATTCCCATCACCATTCCTTCTTTCCTTTTAAACCAGTTTTTTCCCTCTTCATCCTCCAAACACCCCCAATCTTTCTTTCTTTTTTTTTAAGCCCCCTGTAGCTCACAACATCCTTAGAAACCAGTATTCTGCAAGCCCACAACATTGGAGTAAGTTTCCTATCCAATTCAAGAGCACGTTTCGCATGGTTTGTGCAGTGCATATCAGCCTACCATCTTGCAAACAGAGCCATTCAGTAGAAAAAATCAGTTAAAAAAAACAAGAAAATTATAAGATCCATACATGGCCAGCAGGCCAACAATATCAGACGCGAGAGAAAGTAGTAGCCAGAAGCAGCTCTTCAGTAAAGAACTTTAGCGCCAGTTTTCTTGATTCAGCAATAAAACAGGAGAAGAGTGTAGATATTGATCACGACCTATTTAGAATCCAGCCTCCAAGGCAATTTTTTTCTATATTGCTGGGGAAAGGATCGGGGTGCCCCAGTTTTCTTCCAGATGAAGCGGGAGCAATCTCATGAATGAAACTTTCAATCCAAACATCATCAACACCACCAAGAATGGAAGCTGCCAATTTTTACGGAAGGGTTCCAGACCCTGTACTCGGTTGTAGTTCCATCTTCATTCTGAGAAGAAAAGAATGATTTAATAAAATAAATACATATATAATATAAACAACACAACATATTCACCAAACAAGAAAGAGAAACTTGATGCAATAGAAACACAACACTCTTCAGTCTTCACAAAAGATGCATTTTCATGAATGGAGATAACAATAGAAGAAAAATAATGATACCTGAACAGATTTTCTTCTGATTGTGCAGTCTCACCAGGAACAATTTTCTTAGTGACCAGAGCATCTTCTTCACCCTTAGCAATGAACGCTCCTTCATGTCTATGAGGCTCAACCATAACTTCGCTTCCAACTCTCATACCTCCACCACCATAGCCTCTTCCTCCAATTCTATAATTTGTAGTTTCAGTAGCTTGTTGTGGACATAATGGAAATGCTTCTACAAAATGAGCGATAAACAAGAAGATATGCATCCTTTGAAATTTAAAGCTTGTAAAGCTCAAAAACAAGAGAAAATAGGTCATGCATACAAAGCCCTAGTACATTAACTCCTGTGGAGCAGACACTGCAACCCATGTTAGAAGAGAAGATTTCTGAATAGCAGACAAACTAGGGAAACCTAAACCGTTTGGAAATTTTACCAGATGTATGATAATTTATAACAACTAGCAATGGCAAGTAAAATCAACACATGCATATCCCTGAGAAACCAATTTTAGAGTGATGGAATTTTTCCATACCAATCAATCTGTTATATAGTAATTCAAATTGTGGCCAACATTCAGCAACCAAGATAGCTTGTCAATTGGCAGAAACATCAAACTCTTTAAGAAGATATAAGAGGCACATGAACACCTTAAGTTTCAATTTGACAGTGTATTTATCCAATCTCAGCACATTGAAAACTAAATCAGCACATTCAAAAAGCAAATGGGCAGGAACAGCATGCAATCTTTTGAAAATTATGACAACAAAAATAGAGATGACAAGATCACTACTTTGCCACTATAAGATCCCATCGCTTCTTTCTCCTTTTTAAGTTGTTTTTTTCCCTCCTCTAAACAGTCTTTCATTTTTTAAAGCCACTATGGCTCTCAATTTCCTTAGAAACCAGTATTCCATGACAATGGGTCAGGGCAAATCGGGGTGGGTTTTCTATGCAACAACACTAAACCCGGTACACCGATAACTATCACTTGCACCCAACCTGGTACACCCATATCCATCAACCCCACCCAACCAGCATCTGGTCAGGTCAGGTTGGGTGGAGGGTCATTTTCACCCGTTGGTTACCATTACAAGCAGTTCAAAGGTATGTCTACCATGGTCGTGCAATGCATATCAGACAATTAACTCCTTTCAGTTTCCTTGCGAGACAACATATGGAACCATTTCATAGAAAAATGAGTATAAATAGATATGCTTAATTCTAGTTCATGCAGGTTCCAACATCTGAACTCGAACTAGATTCTAACCATCATGCAAAAAACTGACATTTCAAGAGACAAGAAAGTAAATTTGAGATCAAATCAATGGAATACTAAAGCAGAAAGTTACCATTCTCTTTGTTCTGCATAATCAAGATACATGATTAAGTTAAATAAAGCTTTTATGCTAAATTTGCAAATATAAATAAACTAACAAAAAGTTACGGCATCAAGACCATAATTAAAATCTCAGACCACAACCTGCTAAAAGGACCGACAGGCGGCAACCATACACACTGATTCCCAGGAAGCAACATTGAATCATTATGCAGCCAATCTTTTCTTCTTCTCACCCCTCACTTGCATTCCCCCACTCTCTGAAGCCAAAGAACCTTTCTTCAGCTTCTTCTGCTTGACACCATCTTCATTCTTCACTTGCTTTTGCTTGACAACATCTTCTTTCTTCAATTTAGCTACCTTCTGCTCCTTCTTCTCACCTTCCCCTTTATTATCGCCTTTCTTTCTCTTCTTTAACAGTTCATCACTGACCTTTTCGAAATCATCATCATCATTATCTATATCCCCTTCACCATCACTCCCCAACTCATCCTCATCAACAACCTGACCATCCCCATTATTATCATTATTATTATTATTACTATCCATATATCTAACCTCTTGTATCCTTCCCTTCTTTTTTCCAACTCTCCTCTCTTTAGCCTTATCTTCCTCCACAGAGACGACACCCTCGTCATTCTCCTGCTCTTTGGGACCACCGTCAATCTTCAACTTCAAATCAGGAACTACCTGATAAACAGGCAAAGCCAAGCTATCAAGCAACTTCAAATGGAAAGACCTAACACCACCCCACTTCCTAGGCACAATATCAGCAATCCCATTAATAGCAGCCATCACATTTTTGGCAATCTCCTCTCTACTCATGGAAACCCTCCCTACCTTCACCACGCTACAAGTCCCACTTCTCAGATACAACAAGGCAGAGCCACAGGCCTTGTCAATCTGCTCCTTCCAATTGTGGTGCTTCAAATCCAGAGTCAGAGGAATCTTCTTCTTCTTGAAAAACTGTTTCCCTAACATCTTAGGCAAGAGAGGAACCACCCTTTTATCAGCAAAGAACATATCATAAGAATCACAGAGTTTCCTCTTGGCCTCAAAGGGACGGTAATCAGTCTTGAGCTTGGAAACCTTGATGATTTTGGAGATGGGTAAGTTGTCGTTTTGAATCTTCTTCTTGGCAGCATCTTTATTGAGGCCTGACTTGGGTCTGTCATCGATTATTAAGCAGATCTCAGGGGCTTCATTTAAAGGGTTGATCAAGGAGTTGGGAAGAGGGATTTTGTGGGCGTTGATGCGGCTAACACCCTTTTGTGGAATCTTTTTGAGGGTTAGAATAAGGTAGAAAAACTCGTCTTGTTCGAGTAATTGAGGCTTTTGGGTATTCAATGTGGAAGATCTCCATTTTAGAAGAGCATTCACAGCTTTCTCCACTGCTTTGGGGCTAACACCAGGTGGTGGTGGTGGCGTGGTCATGATTGATAGAAACAGCCACAGGAGAGAGAGTTACAGCTGCCGGGTGCTGATGGTTATCAGTGTGTGCTTTAGGGTTTAAGACAAGAGAGGAGAAGGCGGTTGGGTTTAGTTTAGGGTTTTGTAGTCATTTTCAATTAAAAGGGCGGAGGGAGAGAGTATTAATGGGCCGCGTTTGATGGAGAATTGGGCTTCTACGTGAGAGAATGGGAAAACGAATAAGGGAAGGGGGGTGGCCCATTTATTTTTTTAGAAAATGTTTGTGGTGTAATGGTGTGTTTTTTTATGATTTTTAATTTTTTTAAAAGAATAAATTACTATCTTTTTAGTGTTTTTATTATTATTTTTATGTGTTAATATTAAATAAAAAAAATATTATCTTAATATATTTTTAAATAAAAAGCAATCGGTATAAATATTAGTTTCAGATTTTTTGCATCCTGGCCTGCACATCGAAGTTTTTTGATCCTACCATTATTTTAATAATGAATAGGAGCGAGCAGAGAAGAGGAGCGACAGCGACGGTGATTGCTCAAGAGCAAGCAAGCATTTTATCTACATGCTATTAAAGATATTAAAATTGAACTTGTATCTATCTGAAATGACATGACTGAAGATGTTAGAGCAGTTGTTTGTTTTTTTCTAAGATTGAGCACAGGATATTTTGTGGTGAAAATGCGGACAGAAAAGGAGGAGGGAAACTCGGGAGGCCCCCAAAGCTTCAATGGCATAAATTCAATGACACGAAGAGAAGTAACCGACAGTGATTTGAGTGAGGTACATTATCTGTTTAAAGATAAAGGGGTAATTACAAAAAAAGAAAGAGAGAAATGACAAGGCAAGAACACAGCTTGAAGTTAAGTTTGAATGCCTTTTTTCAATTAAATTTATGCGTGTCCATTTAAGGGGTAATATATGCTGTTAGTTTCTAGACAAATTAGGATTTGATTAATTTACTTATTGAATTATATAATTCCTTAATTAAAGGGTATAAAAAAAAGAAAGAATATAACAAAGAGGGGTGCGTTTTGTTATCGAAGCTTTTTTTTTTTATTAAATAGAAGTTGAAGTGATTTCCTTACAAAGAGATTCTGTGCCGTTAATTATTTATAGTTCCTGTCACTTCAACGAGAGGTTGGACCAAAAAGCTTTACACCAAGTACTCTTAATGGAGAAAAAATGAGTTTAGATTTTAGAGTCTAGCATTCCATATCCACATAGAGCAGGGAATTTATACAAAATACTACACTGGGATGAATGTAAGAGGCTTGTATGAGTTGGATTATAAGATTTACAGTTACTTGACCCCTGTCCCTTGTGTTTCTAATTGTTGAAGTAAACTTAATCCAGAAGGTCAAGGAAGGCAGCTACCAGCTGTCACCGTTCAGCCACCAACCGACCAGTCACCAGCCGCCAGATATATGCCGTCAGCCGCTTTCACATCGTCGGCCACAAACCGTCTTCATACTTGAAGGTTGAGTTTTCTTGTTTTGATTTCGTGTATAAATAGATAGCTAAGCTTATGCAATTATGAGTGGAGAGATTGAGAGAAACACTAGAGAGAAAGAAAGAGGGGTTGTTATTGTAAGCTTGTCATTATTGTAAACTTGTTGTTCTTGAAATAAAAGAGTGTTTTATCCCCTCCGAGTGTTTCAAAGCCACCATAAGTGGTTTCCTTTAAACATCCAATATGATGCAGCAAAGTGTTTGAGTGTCATCACCAACAGTGAAGAATGGCTTTGGCACCTGAGGCTTGGACATCTGAATTTCACAAGTCTGAAGATGCTAGCAAGTAAGAAGATGGTCAAAGGTATGCCCCACATTGATCATCCAAAAGAAGTCTGTGAGAGTTGTGTCCTCAGCAAACATCACAGATCCAGTTTTGCCAAAGAAGTCAACTGGAAAGCAAACAAGCCACT
>NW_011500035.1:433123-471699 GCF_000495115.2 Populus euphratica | reverse complement strand
CTGTCATTGCCCAATCACCCAGCCGCCAGCCACCAGCTGCCAGCCACCAGCCGCTTTCACACCGTCGGCCACAAACCGCCTTCACACTTGAAGGTTGAGTTTTATTGTTTTGATTTCGTGTATAAATATATAGTTAAGCTTATGCAATTATGAGTGGAGAGATTGAGAGAAACACTAGAGAGAAAGAGAGAAAGAAAGAGGGGTTGTTATTGTAAGCTTGTCATTATTGCAGGATATAAATAAACCTGCCAGCAGCACAAGTTTTATATAGACAAGTTCCCTTGGTGGTTTCAAATATTTTAAGAATTGTTTTGATCGATAGAGTGGTATACAACATGTGAAGACTGCAATTGACCCTCAATTGACCCTGCTAAAATCTTCAGAAAAGAACCAAGTACCCCATCTCTAGCTAGTTGATGATAGGAGAGATGACAAATATAGCACTAAATGAAGACAATATTATGTTTCTTTTATACTAGGCGTCAATTAAGTTAAGCATTAAATAATTTCATTTCATGCACGGTTAGAGTATTAATAAATCTTCATGTAAAGGAAGACTTTTAGCATGTCGGTTTTCATATCCGATGTTAATCTTTTTCTCTTCATCTTCACTACCCTTGTTCCTTTCGAACATGTGTTTATGCAAGCAACAGCTACAGAATGTCTCTCTTAACGGATCCTACACAAAAATCTTCAGGAGAAACTGATCTCTTGATACGATCGAATAAGAAAATCAAAGTAACTTCATGAAAATATCAAGAGGATGTGGGAACAAGTGCTGATCGAATAAAGGATTCAATGACAACTCCTGGATGGCCGAGGATTGTCAGGGTGAAGACTATATCTTTGATGATGATGAGGTGAATGGAGAAGACGACTGCCCTTTGATCAAATTGTCTTTAGATGGAAAACAAAGGATTAGGAAACCCTGGAGGCAAACCTTAATCATAAAGGTTATGGGAAAGAGGATTGGATATAACTACTTGTTGAAAAGACTTCAAACGCTATGTAGAATTCAGGGAGATATAAATCTGGTTGATTTGGGAAACGATTTCTTCTTAGCCATGTTCTCTAATTCTGATGATAGGGACTATGCTCTTTTTGGAGGGCCATGGATGTTGGCTGATCATTATTTGACCGTGAGACAATGGCATCCGAATTTTGATCCATAAGAAGCCACAATTGATCGTGTAGCTGTTCGGGTAAGACTTCCAGATTTAGCAATGGAATACTACGATACCTCTGTACTATGGCGAATTGGAGACCATATAGGAAAAACCCTGAAGGTGGATAGGACAAGTTCGGTTGGTACTAGAGGTAACTGCGCCAGAATCTGTGTGGAAGTGGATCTCACAAAGCCAGTATTATCGAAATTCAAATTAAGAAGAACAGTTCGCAGAGTAGTTTATGAAGGGTTGCATTTAATTTGTTCTCAATGCGGCACATATACACATAAGAAGGAGATTTGTCCCCACGTCCAACACCATAATGAAGATGGTAGAGATAAGCAACAGTCTGGTTGTTCCAATGAGCCGGAGGAGATGAATCTTGAAGTGGTGCCACATGAAGAAGCTCATGTGGCTAATGGATGATTGCGAACAGGACGGGAAGGAAGGGGAGTAAAACCCCTGGCATCACGGGTGCACCTAATTCAGGGCAGAAATTTCGGGAAAGTGATAAAGGAGCAAAATCTCAGCTGACGGGTAAGGAAACTATGCTACCTGGGGACGTCAATGAGATTCTCTCATGTTCAGAAAAAGTAGGATGGGAGCCAGCTGATATGAGAAGGTGTATTCGTTTTGGTAAATGGGTGCAGGATTGTGGTCTGATGGATCTAGCTTGAGACCAAAATTAACTTGGAAAGGCCAGAGTAGAGAGGGGCATGGGTATGGGCATGTCTATGAGAGGTTGGATAGAGTTTTTGGTAACCAGGCTTGGACATTGCAGTTTCCTGAAATGCGGGTGAAGGTATTACCTCGAATTAAATTTGATCGTCACCCTATCTTAGTTGAACTGAACTATTCGAATGAGAGTCGGCAGGGATCTCCTCGCCCTTCTAGATTCGAAGCCGCTTGGACCACTCATAAGAATTTTGCAGCCTTTCTTATTGAAAATTGGCAGGGTCACTTGGAATTACATGGTTCTCTCAAGTCAATGGCTTGGAAATTACAGGAGTGGAACATACAAGTCTTCGGTAATATTTTTTTCTCGAAAGAGGAAAGTTCTAGCTCAGATTGGAGGTATTCAAAGAGCAGTGGCTCAAGGTGTTAATCCTTTCTTGTTAAACCTGGAAAGAAAGTTTACAAAAGAGTATAACCAGATTTGTTCTCAAGAGGAAATCCATTGGTACCGGAAATCAAGATGCCAACGGATTACTTTTGGAGACAAGAATCCTTCCTACTTTCACACTAAAACTGTTATTCAAAGACAAAAGAATAAAACCAAGGCTCTTAAAGATGACAGTAACGAGTGGGTTTGCGATGAAGAAGTTCTAAGAAGTATGGCTGTGAAATTCTTCAAGAAATGTTTACGGTTCAGGACAACCACAGTCACAATTTTCCTCTTGAGGTATGTTCCCAAGCATAGATCAAATGCGGAAAGATTTGGTGCAGGCTTCAGTCTCAAATGAAGATATCATAAAACTTTATTTGATATGAAAACATACAAAGCTCCTGGTCCAGACGGATTAAGATTCTAACCAATTTTGTCCCGAGAAGACAGATTACATGTAATAAATATTATTGTGGCTCAGGAGATCATTCATTCCATGAGAAAATTGACAGGGAGGAAAGGGCATATGGCTACTAAAGTGGATTTGGAAAAAGCTTATAACCTTCTCAAGTTAATGGGCGTGGGATTGTCATCCCAAATAGTGAATCTTATAATAAATTGTATTGAGACTGCTTCTCTTCAAATTTTGTGGAATGGTAGTCCTCCTGCTAATTTTGCTCCAATGAGAGGGATTAGACATGGGGATCCCTGTATTTTTATGTTATGAGCGGAGACTCTCACATTTGATTCTTAAGGCAGTGGATTCAGGAGATTGGAAGCCGTTTAATATCAGCAAATTGGGACCTTGTATCTCACACCTGTTCTTTGCAGATGATATGCTCCTATTTTCTGAAGCGAATGAGGGACAAATGAAGCAGGTTCAGAATTGCCTTAACTTATTTTGTGAATTTTCTGGCCACAAGGTTAGCGTTGCTAAAACTAAGATATTATTTTCGAAGAATGTCCCAGCCGCTGTAGCAAGATTAATTAGTCATAGTAGTGGTTTTTCTAATACTGATAATCGTGGTAAGTACCTGGCAGTTCCTCCGTTACATCATAGAATTTCCAAGCAAACTTATAGTTGCATTGCTAGAGGCACACGTTCACGCACCGTGTAGCGGGATATTAAAATCGAAGAGCTATTTAATTTAGAATCATTGAAAGATAATTTAAGGGTGTTGATAGATTCCTCACTAATAATTTGTCTATGATCTAAAATAAAAATTTATACTTATGAATAAATTTAGTATTTAAATTTATTATAAATTTATATATTCAAATAAATTTTTGTAGAAAAAAATATATAAAGATACCTTAACAGAGTTCACTTGTGTTAAAAAGTGAAAGGTTTTTCACAACTTGTTGCAATCGTTTTTGTTCAAGCATCCTTTTGGAAATTGATTTGGTAGAGGAAGGGATCAGAGAGAATAAAAGCTTTCCTATGGACACTTGCCCATTCACGGATTATGACCAATGAAAATAGAGTTCATCACAACATTGCTTCTGATCCATTCTGGCATAGTTATAGATTGGAAACTGAAACTATTCTTCATATTCTGAGGGACTGTCCTTTAGTCAAAACAGTTTGGAAATCGTTGAAAACAGTTTGGAAATCATTGCTTAGTCCTAACAATGTTACTCCCCTCTTCTGTCCAGAGCTCTTGTCGTGGCTCATCAATAACTTATCATCCCAAATCAGTTCTGGGGAGGGGTGGCCATGGGCAACAATCTTTGGAGCTGCGGTATGGAACATTTGGAAATGGCGTAACCGGAAGATTTTCAATATTGATAATTGTCCAAGTTCTAACCCCACTGTTGCAATAAAATCCCTTGTTGCTGACATTATGTTAGCAGGTGGGTCTGGTGTAAATAATTTAGTATCCACTAAGCAAGTCAGCATGGTTGGATGGAAATATCCCCCGGAGCTAGCATTGGTTGTCGTTGAATGTTGATGGCCGGAGCACTGGCAATCCAGGATATGCTGGTTCAGGGGGCCTCTTTCCAGATAGTTTGGGTACGTGGGTGAGGGGTTTTTCTATCAACATCAGATTCAGTATTTCTATTAGAGTGGAGCTATGGACAGTAATCACTTAATTGGAACGGGCTTGGTCTATGGGTGTTTGTAAATTAATTATAGAATCAGATTCTACTCTTACTGTTGATCTTATCACGAAGAATCAGGCAAGAGTTTATGCGAATTACATATTAGAAAAAAAAAAAAAAAGCACAACAGCATGAGGATTTTAGTATAGCTCTAGACATAAATTATTTTAGATTGCGGTGGTTAAATTTAAATGGATATGTTCTGTGATTAAGAGTGTCATATGAATATACTAATATTTTCAGGTTGTATTTTTTATTTTTTTAATCAAAAAACTATTAACATGTATTTTACATGTCCTGTCCTAGTAAGGGGAAGGCATCTGCATTATTAAGAAGAACTGTGAAATGTTTACTCGTGGCCAAATCTGATCATATATTGTGTGACTAGATATATAAACATATTATCTTTCATATGGTGCGATACGTGTATATATATTATAGTTGAATTACCGTCGATGATTAATTATTTGTGTTTTTTCTCTCTTCTGACAACTAATATGTATAATTATTCTTTATTTATTTGTTTTTTGCTTGGATATGATAACCATAATAGACTCAAGCTACTTTGGGCTAGCTACGCTACTTTGGGCTAGCTACCACATTAGAGCCGAAGTTCTTGGGTCTAGCAATAATGATAGGCCCAGGAGTCTTGGGTCTGACAACCATATTTAGTGCTAGACCTAGTGGCAGGCTGGCAACCATGTTTTATGCCGGACCCAAACGAATGTTTGGCAACTATGTTTGTGCCAAACCCAAGTTTCGTGAGGCTAGCAAACCTATGTAAGTGTAATATGGACCAAGATATATTTCACTGTAGACTTGTATGGTGGATTTTTCAAGCTCTGAAGGTTTGGGATAAGGTTAACGTTGTCTTTTCATATAAAGTTAAATTATCATTTTATCTTTTTGTTGAAAAAATTAAAGCCTTGGTTGTAAGGGTATTTCAAGATTTTTCATAAGTTCATTGGTATTAAACTTTTTAGCAAGGGTATAGTAGTTTTTTTATAATTATTTGTATAGTAAAAATATTATTCTATCCCTATGGTTAACAAGATTAAGACCTATTATCTAGGATTTTTTTACCTTCACAAACTATTAAATAGTTAAAATATTTATGTGTTGTACTTTTCTCATTATTCTCTTAAACAATAAGAAGCATGGTATTTTATTCATAGGGAAACCTATAAAAAAAACCCTATAAATAACTAAATATTATTTTGTCCCTCAAATAATATCATATATATTATTTTAGACTAATTTTAGAGATTTATTCAATCAATTTTTCACTTAATTGTTTCTAAGTCTAAAATTATAATCCATTGTATTAATTACATTATAATCCTCAATTCTAAAATTTATTTACAATCAAATCATGTTTAATTAATCATCACATTTTAATTTCTAACAAATGGTTCTTATGAATGTGACCCATTAGGTTCCTTAATAAATTGGCTCAAATATAAATTATAATTTTAAATAAAATAAGATTAAATAATTTAATTTATTATCAATTAAATAATTGATTAATTTATATTTGAACATCAAGTACAATGTCTAGCAATCTATCATGATCCTTTACATATTAGAAAATTCATAAGTGATTTGACTTAATTTTTCAATGACTAGTTTCTTAGTATAATTATTGTCCTTTCATTAAAAATATTTTAATTTAGACATTATAATATGAAGTATGTCTAATTTGTCAAACCATGTTAATTCTCAATATTATAATCATTAGTTCTTTAAATGAGATTTTAAAACTTTTTTATTATTCATTCCATATTAGCTAAATATTTCATAATTAATATTATTTAAGAACCACTATAATATTTTTACTAATTCACCTAAAATGATGAATCATTTCCTGATTACTTAAATATCTTTATATAGTTTTACTTGTTTGTTACCTTTTATCAGGACAACGGATGACCAGGATTAAAGCATATCACTTTATATATAAGATAACTTAATGATTTCAAATTTAAGGATCACTTTCACAACTATCATTACAATCTTTCAACTCAATATTAAAAAAATAAAATTGATCAAGATAATTTTAAAACATCATAAGCAAGAGAAAAAAAAACCATGTAAGGAGACACTACAACAATCTATAGTGTTTTGTAAGGAAAGTTATAGTATTTTCCCCACATGATTAAGCTTTATTACAAAGCTAAATTCTAACAAGCTCACTATTAAAAAAATAAAATTAACAAAAATAATTTTTAAAAAAATTATTACAAAAAAGAAAACATAAAAGAAACTAAAAAAAAATCATGTGAGGAAAAACTGTAACAATCCACTATGTTTTGTAAGGAAAGTTATAGTATTTTCCCCACATGATTAAGCTTTATTACAAAGCTAAATTCTAACAAGCTCACTATTAAAAAAATAAAATTGAAAATGATAATTTTATTAAACAAAATGTGGAAAAAACATTGTCTATAGTGATTTCTCCCACATATTGTAATTTAATTCTTAACCAGCTCAAAATTAAAAAATAAAATCAACAAAGATAATTTTGAAAAAAAATCATTAAAAAAAATGCATAGAAACGCTATAGCAATTCACAATATTTTAAAGAAAAAATATCAAACTAAATTCTCAATCAGTTCAATATTAAAAAAAAATTGACAAATATAATTTAAAAAAAATCAAAAAAAAAATAGAATAGAAAAACCATATGGAAAAATATTGTAGCAATCCATAATATTTTAAAGAAAAAAATTACAAAGCTAAATTTTTTTACCAGCTCAATATTAAAAGCAAAATTGACAAATAATTTTGGAAAAAAATTTAAAAAAAAAAAGTAATGTAAGAGAAAAAAAAAATATTGTAGCAATCTACAATAACATGTGAGGAAAGCTACGGTACTTTCCCCACATTTTTGAGCTTTATGTACAAGATGACATGCCTGCATGTTGACACAAGCTTATAAAATAAATGCACTTGATAGTGTTATAATTGTAAACCAGTGTTAAATAAGTTATAAAAATTAAAAATATGATGGAGCCAATATTTTATGATGGAAAAAAAAGTTGTGTTAGTGATTAAAAACTTAGAGACTAAATAAAAGAATTTGTAGCAATCCACAGTATTTTATGAGAAAAGATACAGTGTTTTCCCTACATGGTTTAACTTTTCCCTTAATAAAAAAACAAAAAAAAATTACAAAGTTAAATTCTCTATCAATTTAATATTAAAAAAAATCAACAAATATAGTTTTGGAAGGAAAAAACCTAAGAAGAAAAATATTTTAATAATTGACAATGTTTTGTGAGGAAAACTATAGTGTTTTTTTGAATAAAATGGACAAAAATAATTTTTGAAAGAATTATAAAAAAAAACTATTTAGAGAAATAATGTAGCAATCCACAGTATTTTATGAGAAAAAGTATAACGTTTTCCTCATATGATTTAGTTTTATTGTGATTATAATTCATAACCAACTCAATGTTAAAAAAAAAATCAACAAAGATAATTTTAGAAAAAAAATCATAAAAAATCATATGGGAAAACACTATGGTAGCTCATAGTGTTTTAAAGAAAAAATTACAAAGCTAAATTCTTAATCAGCTCAATATTAAAAAATAAAATTGACAAAGATAAATTTGTTAAAAAAAACATAACAAAAAAAAGAAAAAAAACAGGGAAAAAAATATATAAGAAATCATGTAGAAAAACACTGCAACAATTCACAATATTTTAAACAAAAAATTACAAAGTTAAATTCTCAATCAGCTCATTGTTAAAAAAAAATCAACAAAGATAAATTTTTAAAAAAGAAACATAACAAAAAAAGGAAAAAAACCATATTATAAGCTTATAGTAATTCACAGTGTTTTGTGATGAAAGCTACAATATTTCTCCATATGATTTAGCCTTATTTGTAATTACTTTTAATTGTAGTTCTAAACCAACTCAATATTAATAAAAAAAATTGACAAAGATAATTTAAAAAAGAATCATAAGAAAAAAACCATGTAAGAAAGTATTATAACAATCCACAATGTTTTGTGTGGAAAACTATAGTATTTTCCCCGTATGATTAAGCTTTATTACAAAGCTAAATTTTAAGTAGCTCAATATTAAAAAAATTGACAAATATAAATTTAAAAAAAAATACAAAAAAAAGAAGAAAACATAAGAAACTGGAAAAAAAAATCATGTGATAAAAAACTATAACAATCCATAGTATTTTGTAAGGAAAGCTATAATATTTTTCCACATGATTTATTCTTATTTATATTTACTTGTAATTGTAATTCTCAACCAGCTCAATATTAAAAAAATAAAATTAACAAAGATAATTTTGAAAAAAAAATAAAAATAAAATCATATGAGAAAAACACTATAGCAATCTACAGTAATTTGATAGGTTGCAAAGAAAACTATAGTGTTTTTTCCACATATTATAATTGTAATTATTAATTAACTCAATATTAAAAAATAAAATCAATAAAGATAATTTTATAAAAAATAAAATAAAATAACTATATAAAAAAACACTGTAACAATTTATGATATTTTAAAGAAAAAATTATCAAACTAAATTCTCAGTCAGGTTAATATTAAAAAAATAAAATCAATAAATATATTTTTAAAAAAAATCATAAAAAATAAAAGAAAAAACCATTAGGGAAACTTCATAGCAACCCACATTATTTTTAATGAAGAAATTAAAAACCTAAATTTTTAACCAGCTCAATATTAAAAAAATAAAATTAATAAAGATAATTTAAAAAATAAAAAAATAATAATGTAAATATATATATATATATATATATATATTATAACAATCCTTAATTATATTTGAGAAAAGCTACGATATTTTTTTACACATGTATTAACTTTACTTATAATAATAGTCCATGAAGAGTGGAAAGAAATGTTGGATACGACAAAAGCCAAGTCGTCCATGGCCATTTCCACGTTCGGCCAGGTTACTTTTTTAAAAATGAACAATTGTCCAGCCGGTTTGACTGGTCGTTCACTGCCTTGGCCAAAGACTGATACGGCCAGTAGTTCCCATTTCATTCTCAGAAGAGTAGGCATCAATAAAACACGTAAGTACATGCGTCCCTTGAATTAATTATTACGTCAGCATGCTCTGCTTGCTGCCCAGCCTATCATCACTCATCTCAGCCGGTGGATGTATCTTCCATAGCTGTGTGTCTCTTAGCTAAATTAATGCTATTCGTCAAAAATCTTGACTTTTCTCGATGCGCTAAGATTAAATAAAGAATAAAAGAAATATTAATTTAATAAATCACTTGGAGATATCACCCTCAAAATCACAGACAGCACAGTCTAGTCTATCTAACAGTCCACTCTACTTTATACGCGTCCCCCCCCCCTTCATATTCTTAATTAACACTACTATATCAACAAACAAAACTATTAATTTCATTTACTTCTCCATTGACCTTTCCTTCTTAATTATACATGGAGACCACCCCACTACTGCTTAACAATGAATCATCATCACCCTTATCACTACCTGCAGTGCCAGAGGAAGACTACTTGCCTGCAGCTTTCCAGACGTTCAAAGAATTTATTAAGACTGTCTTTTGGAAAGAGACTGTCAAGTTATGGAGGATTGCTGGACCTATTGCCCTCAGTCTAGTCTGCCAGAATGGTACCAACATCTTAACCTCTATCTTCGTTGGCCATCTAGGAAACTTGGAGCTCTCTGCCGTTTCCGTTTCCCTCTCTGTCATCATCACCTTCTGTTTCGGCTTCCTTCTTGGTATGGGGAGTGCACTCGAGACCCTCTGTGGTCAAGCTTTTGGTGCTGGTCAAGTTCATATGCTTGGTATTTACTTGCAAAGATCATGCATCATCTTACTCGTCACTTGTGTCATCCTCTTGCCCATTTTCATTTTCGCCGCTCCTCTCCTTAAAGTCCTTGGCCAAGAAGCTGCTCTCGCTGAACTTGCTGGAAAATTCACTCTCCTAGCCATACCTAACTTGTTCTCGTGGGCTATCTATTTCCCTACCCAAAAGTTCCTTCAAGCCCAACGCAAGGTTGGTGTAATTACCTGGATTGCCGTTGTGGCTCTCGTTCTACACGCTTTGTGGCTGTGGCTCTTCATCTATGAGTTTGGCTGGGGTATCACTGGTGCAGCAATCGCTTTTAACCTCACCGGATGGCTAATTGCTTTGGCACAAGCTGTGTACGTGGTGGGTTGGTGTAAGGAAGGATGGCGTGGATTTAGTTGGTTAGCGTTTAAGGATATTTGGTCCTTTGTTACCCTCTCCATTGCCTCAGCTGTGATGCTTTGCCTGGAGATTTGGTATATGATGAGTATTGTTATCCTCACTGGACATCTTGACAACGCAGTCATTGCTGTTGGTTCCCTTACCATCTGGTCAGTCTCATCACCATCACTGCGATAGTGCTGACATGAATCCGTTTGAAATAAATTAGCTTGATTTTAACTTTGATAACCAATTGCTTCTTCTTCTTCTAATTATATTTGATGATCAGCTTGAATATCAATGGGTTGGAACTAATGTTGTTCCTTGGAATAAACGCTGCTATAAGGTAAGAACTAATTACTGAATTGACTGATTTATTAATTTCCTTGATATATATGATTATGATGTGGATCATGTTTGAATTCAATGATTAAACATTCCAGCGTTCGTGTCTCGAATGAGCTTGGGTTAGGGCATCCAAGAGCTGCAAAATACTCGGTCTATGTCACTGTATTCCAGTCTCTTGTGATAGGACTGGTTTGCATGGCTGTTGTGCTGATAGCGAAGGACTATTTTGCCTACATCTTCACAAGCAGCAAAGTGATGCAAGTAGCTACCTCCAAACTAGCCTTCATTCTAGCCATCACCATGGTTCTTAACAGCGTCCAGCCAGTGATATCAGGTGGGTTTACAAGGACGGACGTGCCTACCAGCATATATGTTGCTCTCCCCTTTTAGTCAATCATGCAATGTAATTATGCATCATCCTGGTCATCATCATGACACATGCATGCAGGTGTTGCAATCGGTGGTGGGTGGCAAGCATTAGTGGCCTATATCAACATTGGTTGTTATTATGTTTTTGGGCTCCCCCTTGGTTACCTGCTTGGATACACAGCAAATTTGGGAGTCGAGGTACGTCTTCTTTATGTACATGCTGCCCATTCTTTTTAATTATATTTGGGTCACGCAAATCTATTTTAAAGAAAAACAAATTCGCAACTCGAGTGGGTTATAGAAATAATTAGATTAAATAAATTAATTTTATTTTAATTAGATAATAATAATAGTAAATTTATAAAATTCTAGTGAAAAAAAACCTTTCTTCAAAAGAAAAAAAAACAAATATGGCTCAATTTTTAGTTAATTAAATAAAAAATAATAAAATTGAGTAAAAAATATAAATAAATAAATAAATAAAATAACCCGACTCAATACGAATACAATAACAAACTCATAACTTAGATAATAAAAAACTAGCCAACTAGGGTTATTTTACCAAATCTACAACCCAAAATCATCATAACTTGATTTAAAAAAAAAACACAAAGCCTATTTAAAAAAAATATCAATTTATAAAATTAAAAAAGAAAATAAATAAATAAAATGTCAAAACCATTTAACTTTTTTAAACTTGTAACTCATATAATTAGACTAGAATCATCATATCTAGTAAACTAATAAACCTCAGTCTCAAACTAATTAAATATTAAAGGATTAAATTGAAAAAATAAAATTTAATTATACAAAAAAGACCCAAAATAAAAAAAATAGTAATTAAAAAATTGAGGATAAAATTGAAATAAAAAATACATTTGAGGATAATTATATATAATTTTTTAGTTAAATTATAAAATAAAATAAAAAAAATTTAATTATAGAATCAACAAAAACAATAATCAAAAGAATAAGGGTCAAATTAAAAATATATATATATATATATAATAATTTGGGATTAAATGGTGAAATTGAAAACAAATAAAAATTTAACAAAAAAACCTAAAGCAAAAATTAAAAATTAAAAAAATAATATTAAAATTAAAATATCAATAACTAAGAAAAAGATTTTAAAATTTTAAATAACTATCATGAATTTCAAGATTATAAAAGAAAATACATGGAAGAGCTTTGCTACTAATAAACCGTTCAATCGTCAACACCCCACTAGGAAAAAGACTTCATGAAGATTCCAACATCACAATGTGGATGGGAATTTTTGTCGTTAAAATATCGCATTTGTATGCCTCCCACATACAATAGCATTTGTATTGAACGTATTAGCTAATTTTTTATTTAAATAATATTTTATATTTATTAAAAGATTTAGGTGCCCTTGTCCAACTTGATAATAAAATAATAATAATAAAGAGATGAAAAAAATCCATAAATGCCAATTTTAAAATCTTTGCTAATTGAACCCTTACATTATACTTAAAAAATTGAAATGGCAATTCTAGTCCTAATGAACCTAGTAATGACCAATGGGTTTTACTAAGAGACAAAAATACTCCCAGCACCCAAGCCAATGATTTTCGTGTGGGAGAATAAAGTGATATTTACAATATTTAAATGAATAGGAAATGTGTATCGTAAAATGGTACAGTGAAATATATTCGGTCGTCATTTTTTGTGTTATATTAACTATACTCTATAAATCGTGGGGAAAGCTACCCCGCGTCACATGCTTATTCTTTTTTTAAAAAAAAAGATTTTTTTATGTGTGTATTTTTATTTTTTTATTTTTAAAAAAATTATTTTTATTGATTGTTTTTAATATTAGACTAATTAAAAATTTTGTTTTATAATTTAAAACAAAATATTATAAATTACTATAATGTTTCTTTACATGGTTTTCTTATGAATTTTTTTTCAAAATAGTATTTGTTAATTTTACTTTGTAATTTTTTCTTTAAAACACTCTAGATTGTTGCAATATTTCTCTACATGATTTTTATTTTGCTATAGTGTTTCCCCATATATTTTTTTTAAATTATCTTTATCGAATTTATTTTTTTTAATATTGAGTTGGTTGAGAATTTAACTTTAACTTTTTCCACATGTTTATTTTGTTTTTTTTTCTTTTTTTTTCAAAATTGTTTTCTTTCTCTTTTTTTTTCAATTTTTTGTGTTTTTTTTTAAAATTGTTTTTTATTTTATTTTTTAATATAGAGCTGATTAAAAATTTAGCTTTGTAATTTTTTCTTTAAAACACTATGTATTGCTACAGTGTTTTCACAATGTTTCTCTATATAGTTTTTTTCCTATTTTTTAATGATTTTTTCATAATTATCTTTATCAATTTTATTTTTTTATTGAGTTGGATAAGAATTTTGCTCTGTAATTTTTTCTTTAAAACATTGTAAATTGCTACAGTATTCCCCATATGATTTTTTTTGTTATGATTTTTTTAAAAATTATTTTTATCAATTTTATTATTTTTAATATTAAGTTGGTTGATAATTACAACTGTAGATTTTCTCATAAAACATTATAGATTGCTACAGTATTTCCCCTACATGTTTTTCTTTTTGTTATGATTTTTTTAAAATTTTCTTTGTTCATTTTATTTTTTAAATATTAATATAATTAAAAATTTAACTTTATAGTTTTTTCTTGAAAATATTATAGATTACAACAATTTTTCTCTATATATTTTTTTATTTTTTCTACAAATCCATAATAACACACAAACATGTCACAATATCACAAGCTCGTAACATTCCGTCTTCAAAACATTCTTAACCGGTCAGTATAGTATTAAGTAAGCTAAACATTCAATTACTGTTAAGATCATCAATTATATATAATTACTGTTATATCATCCAGGGAGTATGGGGTGGCATGCTAGGTGGAACCGCTCTGCAGACCTTGCTTCTGTTGATTATACTTTACAAAACCAACTGGAAAAAGGAGGCAAGTTTTTTTTTCTTTCCATAAATAAATAGCAAGCTTGGCGGTGAAAGATAGTCTAATGAATTAATTTAAATACGATGCAGGTTGCACAAACAGCAGAACGCATGAAGAGGTGGGGTGGTGATGGCCAGGATATCGACACTGATCGGAAGGTGGAGGAGATTAATTACTCCTAAGAAGAAAAGATAACAACGAAGGTTGCTCCCTCTCGTTTGATGGCCTCATGGAGTCTTCCTGCGCGCGGTGATACAATTAGGATTTGACGTGGAAGGACGATAGACAAGAGAGTCTTAATTATCCTAACTTTCGTCTGAATAATTTCATCTTTAATTGGTGGAAATTAAACATTTGTTGTCTTAATCAATTTGAATTACACATCACTGAAAGGGAAGAATTACTCGATTTGCATTTTCAATATTAATGTCTAGCTAGTTCCACTATGCACGAGCTGATTCTCTGTTGCTGTGTCAGCAGCAGTGCTGTTGCATGCAATGCTCTGTGCTTGCTTGCTAGCTAGCTAGGGAACGAATTAGTAATTAGTAATTTCTACTTCAATCGCTGGGTTTTCTAGTTGTTATTTTAATATTAAGATGTTTTAATATCCTTGAATTAGTAATTAGTTAACTTGTGACACTCTCCATGAGTAATTAAATAAGAAAAGAAGAAGAAGAAGAAGAAGCTGAAATGAAGATTAAGAGCACACCGCACTGTGTAAGTAGTGGCTGCAGAGCCATCAGTATTCTTAATTATTCAATGCAACTCTAATTGTCTCCAACAAATCACTTTCAGCTTTAGAGACAACATGTCATGAATTAAATAATATAGTGGTTGCGGTGTGCCCATATGGCTGCAGCTACAAGAGTTTAAAAGGACTCTCTGGATGTTGACGGGACAGGATGGCCGCATGGTTACGGTGCCAGCGTTTCTCCGTTACAATATGCTTTTTCTTTCATAATCTCTGTGGATGTAAATGTTGGAAAAATAGGAATACATAATTGGATGTAACCGGATTAATTTATAATTTATAAGTCTTAATTTTTTTATGTAATTAAAATTAAAATTAAATAATGAATAAATATAATGTAACAAATACATAAATCAACACCAAGATTTTCATGGAAAACCCGATATGGGAACAACCATGAAACTGTATTGCACCTAAAATTTTTTATTATCAACAAATAATAGATTTATAATTATTATTTTTTTAGATTCAACTAAAGATTACAACATCCATATCATCAAGAATAATTTATTCTCGAAAAACAACAAAATTAAAGAGAGAAGTATTCGAAAAAAACTCACAACACTAACAGTCTTGTTTTCTGTCAAAACAGTCATCTTCCATACAACCAATTTTCGATCCAACCGTCCAAAATGAAGAGTAACATGTCTAAAAATTGCTGTCAAAATCTCAGCCCGATCCAACAGTGAATGAGATCTCTATTTATTTTCCTTCTCCTATTTTTCTCTTCTCTCTTCTATTTTCTCTACTACCCTTTATAGTGGCAACTGCTTTTTAATTTAAAGATACAGCTCTTATTAATTAATATGGTGGTTCCACTATCACATGGTGTCACACACAACAAATCTCTCCCTCACGCACCGTATAAGGAGCTCGTCATATTGACGATCAATATGTAAACTTCAATTTAAGAGGCTCTGACAAGTCTGTTTCCCTTCCGCAAAACTCCAACTTCTCTCTCAGTAAAGGTTCGACATCATGTTTGATACGTTGTTATCGGTATAGATCTTCTCAACAATAAATGACTTCATCTCCATAACATCTTGAATCCATTGATATCTAACCCCAATATACTTTGATCGAGAGTGAAATGTAGCATGCTTACTGATATGAATTGTACTTTGACCATCATAGTGCAAAACAAAATTCTCTTGAACTAGGCCAAGTTCATGTAAGAATTTCTTTGTCCATAACAATTATTTGCCCCTTTTAGTAAGAGCTATATATTCAGCCTTTGTAGTGGATAATACAACATATTTTTGCAACCTTGATTGTCATGAGACTAATCTCTCTCCGAACTTCATCAAGTATCTTGATGTAAACTTTCTAGAATCAACATCACCAGCCATATCTGCATCTGTGCATTTATCTAACACGGGTTTATTATTATCAAAACATAAGCTGAAATTATACATACCTTTGAGATACCTGAGTATCCATTTCACTACTGACCAGTGTTCTTTACCAAGATTGGAAAAGAACCGACTAACCATACCAACTATATGAGCTATATCCGGTCTTGTACAAACCATGACATACATCAAGCTACCAATTGCGGATGCATAAGGTACCTTTTTCATCTCGTCACTTGAAGGACACTACTTAAAGTTTAGTTTAAAGTGGCTTGCAAGTGGAGAACAAACAGGTTTGGAGTTGTTCATGTTGAATCTCTGAAGTACCTTTTGAACATATCTCTCTTGAGATAGCCAAAGTTTCTCCTTCTTCTTGCCACGTGTGATGTTCATGCCAAGAATCTGTTTTACCAGTACTTAGTCTTTTATTGCAAAAGACTTGCTTAACTCGTCCTTCAAAATCTGAATATTCTTAGCATCATGGCCAACAATCAACATATCATCCATATACAACAAAAGAATAATAAAGTTTTCATCTGGAAACCTTTTTATAAATACATAATGATCAGAAGTGGTCCTGTCATAACTATGATATACCGTTAAAGAATTGAACTTCTTGTACCACTGTTTTAGAGCTTCCTTTAACCCATATAAACTCTTTTTCAACTTGCAAATTAACTGCTCTTTACCTTTTGCTTCAAACCCTTCAGATAGCTCCATGTAGATCTTCTCATCTAAATTACCATAAAGAAAGGTATTTTTTATATCAAGTTGTTCATCTTCACGATTCAAATTAGCAAATAAATCAAGCACAACTCAGATTGAAGATATCTTGACCACTGGTGAAAAAATTTCTTCAAAATCAATACTCTTCTTCTCATCAATTTTTAACTTGAACACCCATTTGTTCTTGAGTGTTATCTTACCTTTAGGAAGCTTTGCTAACTCAAAAGTATAGTTTTCATGCAAGGATTTCATCTTTTCTTGCATTGCTTTCAACCACTCACTCTTCTTCTCAAGTGATATAGCTTCATTAAAGCATTCTGGCTCTCCCCTATTAATAACCAACACATACTTATAAAGAGAATATTTGGTTGAAGGTTGGTAAGGTCTAGTTGACCTTCTCAATTATGACTCATTTTAAGCTTCTTGTATAACTCGTTTAGGAATAAGATCAATATCATCATTAGCTAATTCAAGATCACCAACTAATGGCTCAATAAGAAAACCATCATTATCATCATTTTACAAATCTCCCCCATGATTAGCAAGCATCAAAGTTAACTGTGAAGTAGGTATTTGAGTCGAGTTAGATGGAATAAAAACAATAAATTTTGTTTTCTCTTTCTGTTCAAAGTCTTTAATGGTTTAATCTTCAAAGAAGATAACTTATCTGCCTCTAACAATTTTCTTCTTCTTTGGATCCCACAACCTATAGCCAAACTCATTATCTTTAGAGCTCAAGAAAATACATTATTTTGTCTTACTGTCAAGTTTAGACCTTTCATCCTTGGGAATATATACAAACGCTCAGCATCCAAACACTCTCAAGTGTGCATAAAAGACATCCTTTCATTTCCAAACCCAATCTAGAATCTCAAAATCAAGAGGAACTGATGGAGAAAGGTTAATTATGGCAACTGCAGTTTTTATTGTCTCACCCTAAAGGACTTAGAAAGTTTTGCATGAGAGAGCATGCACCTAATTTTTTTAATAATGGTTCTGTTCATTCTCTCAACCACTTAATTTTGTTGTGGAGTTTTAGAAACTGCCTTCTCCAACAAGATACCATGTTCCCCGCAATAATTCTCAAAAAGACCCCTGTATTTACCACCATTATCAGCTTAAAAACATTGTAGCTTTCTACCAGTTTCTCTTTCAACTTTGGAAGTCCTTAAAGACATGAAGCACCTGATTTTTGGATTTCAAACAAATGACCCAAATTTTATTGAAGTGATCATCAATAAAACTAACCAAGTATAATGCACCTATAACAGACTTATCAATCATAGAGCAAACAACAGTATGAACTAAATCAAAAACATGTGATCTTCTATATGAAGGTGATCTTTGAAATTCAACTCTATGTTGTTTACTAACTAAACAATGAGTATATATGTTAAATTCATACATTTTAATGAAAGGTAGATCTTCTTAGAAAAAATATCAAGGTCTTTCTCACTCAAATGTCCAAGTTGTTTATGTCATAAATTAATATAGCTATCTTCAATTGCATTCACCTATTTTTTTTATCACCTTGGCTTGTGATACGTGGAAAATCATCTTCTTCTCTTTAGCAACAATTAAAAAATTTATAGAGAGCTTTCATTTACCATCTCCAAAGTAATTGTGACAGTTTTCTTCATCAAGAGTACTTATAGAGATTAAGTGTAAGCATATATCAGGTACATGCCTAACATCTTTGAGTAGCAACTTGCACCTAGTATTAGTTTCCAACCAAATATCTCCAATACCCACAACACTAGTCATCCCTTGATTTTTCATCATAACTTGACCAAAGTCACTAGTAGTGTTAGATGTGTAAAAATCACGTCAGAGGGGTAACATGATAAGAAACTACTGAATCTGCAACCTAGATGGTATCTTGACATGCAAGATTAACACAAGTTACACAACCATCATCACAAACAATGATAACATCACCATCAAATACAATTGCAGTTGTATCATTCTCTTTATTCTTGTCTTCATCTTTGCTCTTTTTATCTCTTTTATACTTTCTACAATCTTTTTGAATATATCCAAGTTTGTCACAATAATAACACTTAAAACTCTTCCTTGACTAAGATCTTTCATTTGCTTTTTTTATTACTGGATTCTCTATCTTGCTTACTGTGGGAGAACTTACTTTGACTTCTCCCTCAACTTTCTGTAACAAATGTATGAGACTCAGAAGTGCTTGTCCCTTTCCTCCACTTCTCTTCATTGAGGATACTATCCTTCACTTTCTTCATAATGATATTTTCATTCGGAGTAGAATTATTAAGTAACACCAGCAAAGTCTCCCAACTATCTGGTAATGAACTCAATAGGATTGGTGTTTGCATCTTATCGGCTAACTCAAGATTCATTAATGACAATTGATTCAGAAACCCTTGGAATTCATTTATATGCATTGAAGCATATTTACCATTCCTATACTTCAAATTCATAATGTCTCTAATTACAAAATCCTTGTTTTGTACACTCTCCTTAGCAAGTTTCTTCCAACATCTTCCAAACTGTCCAACAGTCATTTTCTTGAGAAAAATGATTAATGGACTTAGAATATATCAATTTTCTAACAAAAACAGTCACATTTCTATTAAGCCTATTCTATTTTATCTCATCCATATCATCAAGTTTTATTCTTGTACACTCAAGCGGCAAAGCCCAATCATTGCAATATAAGTGATCCTCTATCATTGTTTTCCATATAAAATAATTAGATTTATCATGTCTGAATCTTCCTTTTTCATTTTAACTGCACAAAAAATTCAATCTACACAACTAGTACTCTGATACCACTTTGTTGGGAAAACTAGGAATAAATAATCAGACACCAATCTGGGCAGATTAATTCACAATTCACAAGTTTTAATTTTTTTTCTCTTTGTGCAATCAAAATCAGGATTAAACAAACAACAAATATAATGTAACAATTACACAATCAACACCAAGATTTTTACGTGAAAAATCCAATGCAACAAAAACCACGGGACCATAGTCCATCTAAAAACTTCCACTATCAACAAATAATAGGTTCATAATTGTTCTTTTTTATATTCAACTAAGGGCTATAACATACATATCATCAAGAACAACTTATTCTTGGATTATAACAAGATTAAAGAAAGAAGTATTTGAGAAAAACTCACAATAATGATAGCTCCGTTTTCTATTAAAACGATCAGCTTCCACACAACTAATCTTCGATCCAACCATCCAGAATTAAGAGTAATGTATCTAGAAGCTGCTGTCAAAATCTCAACTCGATTTAATAGTAAACGAGATATTAAAAAAAAAAGATAAACTTCTCTGCTGTCTTTTTTTCTTTTATTTCTCCTATTTTTCTCTTCTCTCTTCTATTTTCTTTACTATATTCTATAGTGACAACTACTTTTTAATTCAAAGAAATAGGGTATTTAATTCAAAAAAATAGGGTATAGGACCACAAACAACACTAAAATAAAAAAATATAGTTATAATATTTTTTCAAAAATACTAATTCAATGTCCTTCGATTGGATCACAACAAGAAGGATGACAAGAAATATTATCCTTTTTTATTGTGATTGGGAAAAGTATCTATATTAAATTTTTTAATAAGAAAATAATATCAATATAATTAAAAAAAATTACTTTTATGCCTAGCTTATTTCTTCATATCAATAGGCATAATCTAGTACCTAGCTTGTTTGAGGACGAATGCATTTATTTTTTATTTTAAATTAATATTTTTATATTATTTTAATATATTAATGTTAAAAATAATTTTTAAAAAATAAAATAATTTATTTTAATATATTTAAAAATAAATAACACTTTGCTACTGCTCTAAACCCCAAAGCTCATCCATGATACGAAGAATAATTTATCTTTGAAAAGGGAAGGTTATATTAAACTAAACTTAACCCCTCATTCTAATCTCTCCATAAGACACCAAATGAACGACTCTATTTGTAGATTTGAGGAGGAAAACAGAGTACAATTTATATCTCAAAAGTGTGGCCACACGACGGCGCTCAGGCTCGGATAAAGAGAGATGCCAAAACTCATTCCATTACTTTACCATAAATCTAAACAAACATAAATAAAGCGAAGTGCATAAAAAAAGAGTCCATAAATTCACATTGCTTTATGACCTCTAATTCCCGAAAAGCAATGTGAAACAATACAACCCAGCTCCCTAAGCCGCAATTTTCTGTTTCTTCGGCATACGGTAGCCCCCTACCACACAAGCATGGTCTCGCTCGAACGGCTCAAGGGTGACCTGCTCACTAGGTTTCAACTGCTCCTGCACCATCTTTTTCACTTCACTTTCAAACACAGCCTCAGCAGGAACAGTGGAGTCGATGCAATTTGCCTGGCCATAAAATAATTACATCAATACAAGAACATTGCTTTGAGTGAAGTTGGTAGTAGGCAAATCGAAGGCTAACCTTTATTGAAATGACAAAATGACCACCAGTTTTCAGAAAATAGGAAGCATTGAGTGCCAAAATCCTTGCCTGCAGAAGTAATTTGCATTAACTTGCATACCTCGGTTAATAAGAACCAAAATAATGAACATATTTATTTTACAGTGGACCGAGCAGCATCGCCCACTGCTCCTAATATTTTCTATCATTCTCATCGAGGAAGGAGCTGAAAATGCATGAAAAAGGGTTTGACACAGTGTACATTTCACGGACAGATAATCATAAAACTGACACAACGGAATGGATATTTAATTAAAAGCTAAAAATCGATTGATTATTCATTCAAGCCGATTGACCAAGACAAGTGGCAAAAATTTGATAGCTGCAAATATGCTTGCAAAACGTCTTTAACTGAACCCCAAATGCATAAATCATAAAAGTTTTCCAACAATGCTAGCTGTAAAAACTATGGATAAAAAGTTGCATTTAAATCAAAATCGCTTAGATTCACTCCAGCCAAACAAACAAAGCCTTAATCAATTACTCCTCAGTCTTTCGTACAGGAGTATCAAAAGGATGGATAAAAAATTCTAAAACTTCCACCAAGGATTGCAAACTAAAATGTGGCAAACAATTTTCTGCAGGAACAATTGTCAATATAAACGTGAACATAATAACATGTCCTGCATCACTGATGTTATTTCCACGTATATTATGAAACTGGTAATTATTCAAAGCAGGCCACCATTATGCTAAACACTAGTACAGAATATTTTAAGAAAATGAGTTTAAAAAAGAATAAAAAATAAAGAACACTGGAGAAAAAGAGAGATACAGCATAAGAAATACTGAAAAGAGAATAAATTGATTGATACTAAGCATCGGAAGCTCGGTTTTACATCACCCATATTGTCTTGCAGGGGAATCCGAGTACCTCATCATATGCCAGATCTTAATATATATATATATATATGATAAAAAAGAAAATAATAAATGTCTCAAAATGGTTTGGTGTCAATAATATGGGAGAAAGTAGCTTGATGTTGCAAAATATGCATCAGAAACTCGATTTTACATCACCCAATATGTCTTGAAGGGGAATCCGAGTTAATTCATCATATGCATGAACTTATATGCTTCATTTCAACCAACGAAGAAGTATCATAAGAAATAAACTAAAATATATAAATAAATTAAAAGGCAGAAAGGCATAAAAAATTTCAATTTCTTTCAAAAAAATGAAGTCAGTTAACTGGGTGAAAAAACAAGAGCAACTAAAGTTAATCGTCGCACAAACAGATCAAATATATTGTTTTCAGGAGTTGGTGTTAGTACTCGGATGAAAAACAAAAGACAAAAACCAAGTTCATTCAAAAACAAATTAAATCAGTAATAAATCATTCGAGAGGTACAATAACAAATTTCCAGCCTTTTTTAACAAAATAAGGCTAGTTGTTCCTATGCGGGGCTATAAACTATACAAGGGTACACTCAGAACAGAAATAGGAAGGAGCAAACCTGATCAGGCTGAGCAACATCAGAAAAGATCACGTCCACCATTCCAACTAGCATACGGTACTTGGCAGGATGTCTGGCATCTTCAATAATGGGGATAACATTGGTCCGTTTCTTTGCCATGTTAACCAAGTCTCTACCACTTCTGTGGGAAAATTCTACCGCATATACCACTCCAGTCTACAAACCAAAAAACACTTTTTAAGCAACATCCTTATCAGTAGACGAAGCAGGAAACTATAATTTACAGATAAATTATACTTACAGGGCCAACAATATCAGACACGTGAGAAACAGTAGTCCCAGAAGCAGCTCCTAGGTAAAGAACTTTAGCACCAGGTTTCTTGGTAAAACCAACGAGAAAACAATCAACAAGCAGGTTGCATAAAACAAAATCTACCAACTCCTAGAGCAATATTAATAGATAAGCTCATGAATAAAACTTACAATCCAAACATCATCAACACCACCAAGAATGGCAGCAGCCAATTTTGATCGGAAGGGGTTCCAAACCCTGTACTCAACTTTAGTTCCATCTTCATTCTGAAAAGAGATGTATGATTTTGTAAAAAAAAAAAAATTAACAGCATCGAATTCACCAACAATAAAAGAGAAACTTGATGCAACAGAAAAACAGCATTGTTCAGGTTTCAAAAAACATTTAATTTCATGAATGGAGACAACAATGGAATAAATTAAAGAAAAGTAATAAACACCTGAACAGAGACTTTCTTCTCATTGTATACAGTCTCACCAGGAACCATATTCTTAGTAACAAGAGCATCCCCCCCCCCCCCCCCCCCCCCCCCCCCCCCCCCCCCCCCCCCCCCCCGCCCCCCCCCCCCCCCGCCTCTGGTTTTCATGGCACTACCCCTTCCACCCCCCCCTCCTCTTCCTCCTCCAAAACCTCTGCCTCTACCTCTTCCTCCTCCATCACTTAGTAACAAGAGCATCTTCTTTACCCTTTGCAATGAACACTCCTTCATGTCTATGGGGCTCAACCATAACCTTGCTCCCACCTCTCATTCCTCCACCACCGCGGCCTCTTCCACCACCGCGGCCTCTTCCACCACCTCTCATTGAACTGCCCCTTCCACCACCTCCTCTTCCACCTGAAAAACCTCTGCCTCTACCTCTTCCTCCTCCATCACCTCTGCCTCCCCTGAACCCACCACCACTACCACCTCGACCTGCTCATAGTTTTTTTTAAAAAAAATCAGTTATGCTCAAAACATTAATACCTGTAATATAAAACAAAAAAAAAAACAACCCAGATCAAGGGCGAAACAAGAGGCAAAACAAGAGCTGCTTGGAAGTAAATAATGTTTTATAGTTATGTCAGTGGAGTTAGTGTTAAAAGTTTAATACAAAGCTTAATACTCTCGCGATGTAATGAAATACAAGAGCTGCTTCAGCTATATAAAAGAAGTAAGATTTCGTGAAACAAGCCACACAACCTAAAAGCCCTGAAAACAGAAAACGTAAAAAACTTTCTCTACCTCTAGGGGGTGCCATCTCTGCTTCTGGCTGCTGCGCTTAGTTAGGAGAAAAGAAAGGCTCTGCTGCAAACAGAGAGGAGGGGGGCGATGACTGAGGTTCGAAAGCTCGACTGAAGAGCTCCTTTTATAATGTCTGATATTAGGGTTTAGGGTTTTTCCTTGGTGGCATGGCTTTGTTTGCTCTTACTTTGGATTTGTCAAAGCCCACTAGAAACAGGCCAAGATGAAAAGCCCAACCACAACCACTGTCGATCACTGTGATTGCTTTCGATCGACCCTTTAGTTTAGCCAATTTGTAAATTGGTCCCCGACATTTTGGGAATTTTCAAACAAATTGTAATACTCTTCATTTTCCCACTTCTTTCCATTAGTTGAGTTTAAATTAACATAAAATATGTAGGGTGCGGGTTAGTAAAATTATCCTTTTATTTTTGGCTGCAAAAAATATAATCCCTGGGTAATTTGATTTTTTTCAGTGGTTCATTGGTTATTAAAGAATTATTCGGTGCTATGTTAATCTCTTTTAAAAAAGATGTGCACATTTAAGTAACATATTTATCCTCGAAGTTGATAAGATCTAGAACCGTTCACTAGGGGTTATTGTCTTTCCAATAACTTTAAAAAAATATAATTACCTATATACCTCTAAGGTAAAAGGTTATTGTTGTTGACCGAAACACGAGTAAAACAAATAGTAAAAAAAAAATATCATCCAACCCAATGTCTTGAGTGATATCGAGAAGGCTGTTCTTGAAAGTGAATTTTCGTGGCCTTAATCGTTCGACTCCACGAACAAAAACTTCACGAAAAAGGAATGTAAATTTAACCTTCCGAGCACAGCAGTGATCGCATTGAGTAAATAATACTCATCAATGGAGTTGATTGAGATCCGAGTCCATGCCCAAAAATACACAGGCATGGATAGAGCAATTACCTGAAAACTTCACCGTCCCATGTCCTACTTAAAAAAGCTTCGGCCTCCGGGAAACAGGAAAGCAACCCTGACCATGACCGCCCAGGAAGAACAATGCGCGCACACTCTACCCAAGTACGCAGACCAAATCTTATCTCACATGACTTCAAGAAATGTCTTTATTTCCTTTGAAGCATTTCCTTGTACTGGCGTCAGACTTGCCTTCAAATGCACGTACTGCAAGGCTGAAATGAATTGCCACTGCCAGCTGGCTCTGTCTTTTTTATAAAAAAAAAAAAACATTAAAATAATTTTTTATTTTTTAAAGATTTATTTTTTATATCAAGGAATCAAAACAATTTAAAATTATTTTAAAAAAACTAAAAATTTTCTTTAAATTTTAAACAGCTGTTATCTCTCTCTCTCTATATATATATATATAAATAAAGTGTTTGGTTTTCCGTGATCCAATCCCTTCCGAGACCCATGAGAAACTCAAAATCTGTAATCAAGGCTCCCCAGATAAATTAAGCTGGTATGTGCTTTCAGTCATTCTAGCCATTTCATTCCTTTGTTTTCTTTTTTTTCTTTTCTTTTCCTTTATTATTCGATGACATGTATTAACGGACATAAACTTTTCTTTCTTCTTCTTCTTCTTTTTTCTCTTCTCTTGGGAAGGGAAGAGATTCACAATCTTGAAAATAGCATTCGACACTCTGAAATGAAGAAGAGAATTGGCGCACGCATCAAAGAAATTCTTTCATGCTCTGGTATGTGTGTCCTCTTTCCCTTGTAATTCAATACACCCAGCCCTCCCCGTACACGTAAATTGTAAATGCCATGCCATGTTACCCGGTATCCAAGACGCGAAAACTCTAATTGGGGAACTGGGGGTGACATGTCGTTTGAAATTCCTAGACGGAAACGGCGTATCGTTGGAAAGCCCTCACCACTTCACTGCCTTCTTGCTTCCTAATAAGAGGAGAGCTTAACATTTATCCATATTTACATGTAAATCCAGCCTAGAATGGCTGGGGCTAATTTGTATGCACTAGAAGGATCATGTTTCTTGAACTGTAGAATTAATCCAAGTTCCTGCCTGGGTAATTAATCACCTGGATCGGTCCATGTTCAATTAAAACAGATTTTCACTAGAAAGAGGTGATGATCTTTCTTTCCGTGGTTGATTTTGTGAGTGCAGATACAAGGCTGGGTGCCAACACCCCCAACCTTCCGATGGAGATTGACGTCCGAGAAGAATATGCCCATGCCTTCAGGACGGAATCATACAATCTCTTTTGGGCACGCCTTCAAGCACTATCCACTAGAGATCCCACCACGTGTACTGTTCTAGCATCTGAGTCCACCACCAGCGCAGCTCGGCTACCATCCTATCGGCTCTTCGTCGAAAACCTCTTGGATCCGGACCAGTCCACGGTTATTCAGATCCTTTCCTTGATCCACACCCGACCGTCAACCCACTCTCTCCTATCCAAATACTTCGCTCAAACAGCGAATGCTTCCCTCCTTTGTGGCTTGTTATTGAAAGACATAGACCATATACGGGTCAAATACCGATCTCTTAAAGCCACCCTTGATCAAATACCCAAAACCCAGTTTCCTAACCCAACGATTTTAACAAGAATAACGGAATTCGTCAGGGCTCGGAACCCATTTGACCGGTCTGGCTCAACACCAAGCCGGGTCCAAGTCATGCAAGCCGATTGCTTCGAATTGCTCAAGCAGCTAGAGTCAAAGCGTGACAAGGCTAAAGCGAGGCTAAATCTAAAAAACAAACTAAAACATAGCTCAGCTGTATTTCTTGTGGCCTTGACAGCTTCACTAACAATAATCATAGCGACCCACGCTCTAGCATTGCTAGTTGCCACTCCAGGTCTCATAATAGCAACATCACTGGGGCCAGGTTCTTCGACAAGGAGGCTTGCCAGGGTTGCAGCTCAGCTGGATGCAGCTGCAAAAGGTACTTACATACTGAGCAGGGACTTGGAGACCATTAGCAGGCTTGTGAATCGAGTAAAGGATGAGATGGAGCACATGCATTCAACGGTAAAGTACTTGGTTGAGAGAGGAGATGACGAGGGCAAGTGGCTGCATGGCATTAATGGTGAACTGGTGGTGAGGCAATTCAGCAAGATTAATGAATGTTGCAGCTTCAGCAACCAAGTTGATGATCTTGAGGAGCATTTGTATCTGTGTTTTTTGACCATCAATAGAGCTAGAAACCTTGTACTGAAAGAGATTCTGGATCCAGGTCAATAATCCACCTCGAATCGCCTCCCAACTTCCCATCAAAATACCATACTATATGTCTTGATTGTTCACCACTAATTTTCTCCCTATCATATTTCGTCCTAGCTACATAATGATTCGCGGGTTTTTTTTTTTTCCTTTAAAAAGATAAATAAATAATCATGACAGGCAAGTAAATTTGAAAGGAATCAAATCATATCTCATTCACTAATGAAAAAAAATAATTTATAACTACAACAGGCTGCTCCTTTTCCTATGAAAAATGTCGTCGGTAAAGGCATTTATATCCAATCAAGTGTTTTGATTTTTATCGATGTACAAATATTTGAAAGAGATTCAAAGAAAACTTGTATCAATCAATTTTTTCATTTAGATTCAGATACGATTCAATGTTATCTTAGAATATGAGTCATTGATTTGGGCTCATAGCAGGAGTGTATATATCCATAAAACTCAAAATTACATCAGCTTTTATAGTGACGATCGATACTCATTGAGTCCAAATTGAATTTATATAGATAGCTAGGTGATAAGCATAATATACATTGAACCCAAGAATTAAGAATAAAAAGTTCCATCTTAAGGCAATATAAATAGTCTTGATCTCCAGGGTAAATCATCTTCTTTTCTAAAAGAAGAGGAAACTTCATCTTCTTCTTTGTACTCAAACCATAATATTCTGTGCAGCTAAATTGGTTGAGGCATTGACTGGTCTCCGACTCTTGCAAAAGAATTGTTTTGTAGGTGTTCTTATTATATATGCTAGGTGGCTGATCATCATCCTTAAGTGCCTAGGCAATTATATATATAGTTTGATAATTTCGAAAGAGAACAGAAACTCCCTTCCTAGAGGAATTCTGTTTGATTATGCATAGCCTCGAACAATTAATCTCGTCACCCACAATACTGTTGGTTTTTGGCATCCACCAAATTAATGATTGCCAACAATCAACCGTTTGAACAGCGAGTTACTTCTAATTATGATAATGATAGACAATCATCTACCATATATAACAAGCCCCACAAATTCGTTGTCATTGCCGGGCGGTATTTGTTTTCTATAAAATAATTTTTTAAATCTTTTTATTTTTATTTATTATTAAAAAAAATAATCAATAAAAAATATTTTCCAGTAAAAAAAATTTAGATTAATTTTTAAAAAAATATTTTTTTAATTTTTTAAGGGAAATACTTTTTAAAAATTATAAAAAATTTAATAATATCATATTATTTGATGATTATAACAAATTTAATCCTTAAACTTTTGATTATTATATATATTTTGTTTTGAATATTTTTTTTTCAATTTCATTCCTTAGAATTTAATTTTTATATTAATTTTAGTCTTTATTTTTTTAATTTTTATTTACTTCTCCCTTATCGTTTTTTAATTGAAATTTTTTATTTATCAAATTTGATCCTTATTATTTTGATTGTTACTTATTTTATTTAAAATAATTTATGAAAGATTAATTATTATTATTATTTTAATTTCTTCATCTTTTAATTTTTTAATTTTTTAGATTTGATCTCTATTATTTTGATTATTATTTATTTTATTTGAAATAATTTATTAAATTATTTTTTTAATTTTATTCTCATTCAAATTTTAAATTTGTAAGATTTGTTTCTTATTATTTTAATAAACTTAAAAAAATAAAATATTAATAAGTTATTTTCAGCTCATTTTTCATAACACAATCGAATACTGGAAAGTATTTTTCAATTTATTTTTCATTACACTACCAAATATATTAAAATACTTTATTTTCTCATAATTTATTTTCTTAAAAAAACTCATTTTCATTAGAAAATAAGTTATATAACTTCCTTTTTGTCAAATAAAATCTCATTTAATGACATTCAAAGGGTGTTTTTTATGTGGATTTTTACATGTTTAATTAAGATTTCATTAACTATTTCATTGAAAACAAAGTTTCTTATTAATATGCGATTATTATTATTATGTTTAGATTATCATTGGAGACTGAGTAAATTTATTGTTTGTCTTTAAAATTTGAAGTACTTAATTTGAATATAGTATATTTAATTTTTAATATTATCATATATGCTTTCCTTCCTCTTTTGTTTCGATAAATAGAAGAGGAATCAAGATAATGTCATTTGTGATGAGAGATTTAATGTCATTTGTGATGAGATGGATTCAATTATAAAGTGTTGAAACTCGTTCCCTAATAAATACATATAGATTAATTATTTAAAATATCAATCTTATTTTTAGTAAAAATAAAGGTGTTCTGGTAAATTTAATATATATATATATATATATAAAAAAAAGATAAATGCTTTGGCACGTCAATTTCTCAATACTGATATATTGATACCTGCTCCGTGATGGATAAATAAAATTATTTTATTCAAATATCAAAAAAGTATAAAGAGTACAAAAAAATATTTTAATTGTCTCAGATCTAATGACCAAATCATGCCAAATAATTTGAGGTCTTGCAGCGATACCAGAATAAATAGTATTGAGTCTAGCTATTATAGCTTTGGGTCAGGTGGCTAAGCCAGAACCTAATAGTATTAGATTATTGTGTTTGGAGACCAAGTTAGACTTAATAGCCTTCAAGTATTTTTAATTTTTTTCTATGAAAATATATTAAAACTGCACTTGAAGTGTCTTAAATATATTTTTTTTGCAAAGTTTTTATTAAAAAAATATTTAAACATCTATTGAAATATCCTAAACAAGAGTTAAATATATTTTTTTTGCAAAGTTTTTATTAAAAAAATATTTGAACTACCCTATAAGTGTTACAAACAGGAATGTTAATTATTTTTATTATTTTTTCTATAAACAAATATTAAAATTACCATTGAAGTATCCTAAATATTTTTTTCTATAATGTTTTTCTATTTTTTATAAAAAAAAATTTAAAATACCCTTAAAGAATCATAAATAGACATGCTAATTAATATTTGTTTTATTTTTTCAATGAAAAAACATTAAGACTACTCATGAAGTATCACAAATAGAAATGTTGATTAATTTTTTATAATATTTTTTTCTATAAGCAAGCATTAAAACTAACCTTGAAGTATCATATATAATTTTTTTATATATTTTTTCAATTTTTGTTATAAAAAATACATTTAAATAACCCTTAAAGTATCATAAATAGAAATACTAATTAATTATTTTTTTTTATTTTTATAAAAAAACATTTGAACTACCCTTTGAGTATCCTAAATAATTTTTTTTATAAATTTTTTTACTACTTAAAAAATGTCATAAAAAAAATTCTAATTAATTCTTTTTATAATTTTTTATTTTTTATATAAGAAAACACTAAAACTAATCCTAAATATTTTTTTATATGATTTTTTTCTATTTTTTATTTAAAAAATATTTAAACTATCCTTGAAATATTCTAAGCAAAAATTCTTTATTTTGTAAATTTTTTTATTTTTTATAAAAACTATTTAAACTACCCTATATATTTTTTTATTGTCATTCAATATTTATGTTTACAAGCATTGAAGATGAGACTTATAATGGTTGAGAGGTAGTGTTGTGGTTTCTCTTTTTGTTACTATGATAGTTTCATTATGTTTTTTGAAGTTTTTTTTTATGTTTTAGATGTAATAAAAGTCTTTTATTTAAGTTTTTTTTATATATAAAATAATATTGTTTTAGTTTATCTCAAGCAATGCAATTTAAAGCAATAATATTTATCCTGGATTTGCTATGTCTGTTCATAACCAAAATGAGTATAGAAAAATCAATTTTGAATCCATATTGTATAACACATGTAGATTGTTTTAAATTTATAGTTTTTTTAATCAAAAACACCTTGTATAATCTAGATGATTTGATATTATTTATTGGTTTTTTTAATTCAAATATGCTTTGTTGGAAAGAAAGCATGTTTTAGATACCTAAAATGCTAGTTTTGAGTTTGACAATGGCCGGTTCTCGGGATGAATATTGTTTTAGTTCCATGATTTGGACTAGTTTGGGTCCAATTCTTTGCCCAAAATCATTCAAACGACTTTATTAGTCAATAATCTAAGGTTTATTTATATCAATAACATGTTTTTAGTAGGTTTTAATTTTAAAGTTTTGGTTTTGAATCAACACGTATTTTAACAAAATCATAGTTTTTTAGTGATAATCGAACACTACTAGAAAATTAATAAATACAAATTGAAATACCAAAAAAAAAAACAAAGCAAAAAAATTATAACATGTCATTTTTATCAAAAGTATGTTTTCTTCTTTTTTTTCTTTTATCTTCTTAATTTTTTTTAATTAACATGCTTTAAAAAAAATTATCTTCCTAGCTTCACTAGAAAGAGTCCAAAGATGAAAAGCGCATACAACTTAGGGTGCAAATTCATCAATCATCAACATAGCTACTTGAGTGCAGAATAGAAAAGACAGGTATTCCTGAGCAAAAAAAAGATGAAACACAAAACGGAGATCACAGTGAATATTTTTATTAAGTTGACAAGGGATAAAACAAAATATAATATAAAAAAATTTGTGACATAGTCATCCGGCACACCTATGACTACCATATAATTTTTATGGTGGCTTGTATATGCCAAAAGGTAACATTATTATAAGCATTTCCTTCACATTATTATAAGTATTTCTTTCCATTCTCTTGTTAGTTCAAGTCTTTTAAATATTTTTATTTGTAATATTTGGGGGGCTTTGATTATTCATGAAAAAATTAGGATGTTTTATTCAATGTACACCTCTCTATAAATTGAAATTGACCAAAGACCATGTGATGGGAAAACAGCATTTTCTTTTCTTCTTGTTATCACTTAATTATCAATTATTGACCGAATAATGGGTTCTGCTGGCTGCTTTTATCAACACCTTGTAGGGTCCCGCCTAATAAATTGAAATTGGACTGCCCATTTGTTCCAAACTACGGAAATTAAGCGTGTTGATAAGGTTAAGATCCATGCATGGTGCAAACACTTGAAGCACAGGGTCCAATAGCAACACCATGGTTAATTTGGTGTATGCACAAATCTTGAACTGATTTACATTGACATTGAAAACTTTTCAACAGGGAATTAATATGGGCAAAAGAGAGAGAACCTTTTAATAATCTCATCATCAAGTCTTGATCTAACCAGCAGTCTGAATCAGCGACCTTTTAATAATCTCATCATCAGTCTTGATCTAACCAGCAGTCTGAATCAGAAACATTAATGGGTCACAACTGCTTCCATGAACCCCATAAATGCAATCCCAACTATACACCTAAAGCCCATCTCTTCTATAAGTATCCCTCGATTCCCTTTTTAGCTTTCCATCACCACAAATATCAAGTCTTGTGTAGGTGTTAAAGTATAGGCACAGCTTCTTTCTCAGCTTTAATTATTACATCCCAAAATACCTTCAACAGTCAGCAATGGCCCCTGAAAAGGAGGAGGAGATCACGAAGGTGAAAATAACTGGCAAATGCCGTGTGAAGCCCAACAAGAAACTAGGAAGAAGTGAATGTCAGTTGGTCACTTTTGATCTTCCATACATAGCATTTCAGTACAACCAAAAGCTGATGGTTTACAAGGGAGATGAGTATGGGGATAGGGTAGGGAAGTTGAAAGATGGGCTAGGACTTGTCTTGGAAGATTTCTATCAACTGGCAGGGAAGCTAGCAAAGGATGAAGATTGGGTTTTCAGGGTAGAATATGATGACGATATGGAGGGAGTGGAGGTGTTGGAGGCCAAAGCTGAGTGGATCGGTGTGGATGATCTAACAGTTGAGGAGGGCACGTCCACCTTGAAGGAGCTCATACCTTACAATGGGATCTTGAACTCTGAGGGCCTCCACAGACCATTGTTGTCAGTGCAGGTAGCATTTCCTTTTTTTATATATATATACATATATATAGCTAGCCATTTTATCAAAATTACGCATGTTAGTGAGTAGATAGATGACTTTAATTCATTTCTGCTACTAATTAAGTATATGCTGATCTAATTTGGTATTAATCTATTACGGTAGATACATGTGTAGAAATAGCATAATTTGCAGGTACATGTTTATGATCCAGGGTAGTTTAAGGAATATATATAGATCCATTCAATATTAAGCATTTGTTCTTAGTTTTGATACTCCCAGGACACTATTGTCATAGATTCACATCGTACTTCAAGAATTTAATGTCTCGGGCTTCCATGAAATACCGTTGGGGTAGGGTGCTAAGTGTGTAATTAATTAAGTACCCTTGGTTATGCAAACATGCCTTCTTTTTTCTGTTTTTACTCTAAACAGGTTCCAACATGTTATCTTATTCTGCAAACTACGTAGGAAGAATTATACTCTGCTAAAAACTAAAATAACTTGGGAGGATGGTATTCCATTGCTGAGGCCTGGGAGTGGAAGAGATGAAGTAAACTGCAATGAAGGTCCCATTCCATAATTAATGTTCAATGACTTTCGGGCTCAGCCCTATATACATCTTCCTATGCAGGAGGGCTGATATTTAGCTTCTTTTTTTTTTTTTTCTGTTTTTCTGAATGATCTGGACCATATATATAAATTCATTATGTGGCGGGGCTAATCGCTTGCAGCTAACCAAGCTAAAAGATGGACTCGCAATGGGATTGGCCTTCAACCATGCCATCCTCGATGGAACCTCCACATGGCACTTTATGAGTTCATGGGCCCAGATCTGCAGCGGGTTGCCTTCAATCTCTCTCCTACCTTTCCTGGACCGCACCAAAGTGCGAAACACTAAAGTAAAGCTCCAACTCTCTCCCCCAGATCAGAATGGATCATCCACTGATGATGCCAAGCCTGTTGACCCGCCACTCAGAGAGCGAGTCTTCAAATTCTCTGAATCGGGAATTAACAAGATCAAGTCAAAAATCAACTCAAACATACCATCTGGCAGCTCAAAACCCTTCTCCACTTTTCAATCACTTGCTGTCCACATTTGGCGCCATGTGACCCAAGCACGTCAACTCAAACCTGAAGACTACACAGTTTTCACCGTCTTTGCTGACTGCCGCAAAAGGGTCGACCCCCCCATGCCGGAAAGTTACTTTGGCAACCTTATTCAGGCCATATTCACGGTGACTGCTGCCGGGTTGCTGTCGATGAACCCACCCGAATTTGGAGCCTCCATGATACAAAAAGCCATTGAAACGCACGATGCTAAAGCCATTGAAGAACGGAACAAACAGTTTGAGAGTGCACCGAAGGTATATCAGTTCAAAGATGCTGGTGCTAACTGTGTAGCTGTTGGAAGCTCACCGAGGTTTCCAGTTTATGAGGTGGATTTTGGGTGGGGAAAGCCAGAGACAGTGAGGAGTGGAATCAATAACAGGTTCGATGGGATGGTGTACTTGTATCAAGGGAAGAGTGGTGGAAGGAGTATTGATGTGGAGATTAGCTTGGAAGCTGGAGCCATGGAGAGGCTGGAGAAGGATAAGGAGTTTGTTTTGGAGGTTAATTGAATGAAATGATAGTAATGGATGGATGCAAGAGGTTTTGCTAGTAGTCGGATAACATTAATCAGAAGACATTAATTACAGATTAGACTGCCCCAATAACGTTGTTAGTGTTATCCAAGAACCGATCAAAACCTCTCTGCTGTTGCCTGAAGCTGTTGTTTGGGGTGGAGACCTTGAAGCTGGTTAATTTGCGTCTGTTTTGTCAAAGTAATTAAGTACTAGCTAGTGCATGAGAGGAGCACTGATGCTCTTCATAATAAATATACTATAGATTTGTGATTTCTAGTCATGTATTGTATTCTGTTGGCAAAACATTGCTTCGCTGCATGGAATGAAAGTTTGTGTCGAGTTCCAGTGGGCTTCGGACCGCTAATTAACTATTCATGCGTTCCTTGAGTGGTTAGATGGCATTGAATAGCAGTTTTGTGGTTTCTGGATTTTAAAAGTATTTTTAAAAAAATTTAAATTTTTTTTAGTTTTTTATTAAGTTTGAATTAATATGTTTTTAATGTTTTTAAATTATTTTGATATACTAATATTAAAAATAATTTTTAAAAAATAAAAAATATCATTAATATATATTTTAATATAAAAAATTATTTAAAAAACAATAACAATTATATTCGTAAATAAACCCTAAAAAATTCCGTGCTTTTTCAGCAGTCAATGGAAAGGGTTCCCGTGTTGGTCAATACACACGCGCACACACGCTTAAGCTACCTAGCTTCTCCATCCAAATTATAATATAATAATTCGGATGGAGGAGCTAGCTAGGTAGCTTAATGATGCAGTAGCCACTCACGTGAATATAAATGCAGTCGTCACTCTAGAAGGAAGACAGGTCAGGTCATCCATGAGGGACGTGATTAGCATTAAAAAAATATAGGATTATTTTATTTTATTTATTAAAAATGGAGTGATATTTTTATTTTCTTTTCAGTTTATTCTATATATATATATATATATATATATATATATATATATAGTACTTGTGTATTTAGGTTAAATCTATTATCAATGAAACTTTACCTTTCGAATGATTTAATGAAATAAGATTTAATATCAAACACAACTTCTATAAATTCAACTTCAAAAAGATATTTATTTAGTTTTAACAATATGGTATTTTGTTTTTTTTTTGTGTTTAAATTTTATTTATTTGTTGATTATGGTCATTAGAAGAAATTATTTATTTTAGTCTGTAAGTATGAGGTAATTATTCATACTAGAGTTCTGTGATGAGAAATTTTTTTAAGGGTAAAAAAATATAAAGATATATTAGTGAAGCTTCTGTGATACTTAGGAATATTATAAGGGTTATGTTACTTTGATAGGTGCCTAAGAAGTAAACAATGCAAAGATTATTACTTGGATTAATAATTTTGATGAGCATTCCATAGATGCATAAATAGCGAATTATGAGACAACAAAGAAAGTTTGAGATCATCTGCAATTATTATGCACACAATCAAATTTTATAAAGCAATATTAATTAGAGAATGAAATATGAGCTCTTCACCAGAAAAAAATGAGTATTCAGGATTTTTTTATATCATTACAAATTCTTTGGATCAAATGGCTCTTCAAGGATCAACAGAATTAAAAGCATGTGATGCCTCTATTACTCGTTGAAAGCAGCAATGAATAATACACTTTTTAATAGCATTTTACAATGATTTTGAAGGACTTAAATGTTTAGTTTTGCACCGTTCTCCACAACTTTCTATTGATTCAGTTGTCAATGAGTTATTGGCTGAAGAAATACGTCCTCAGTTTTATTCTAAAAATGAAATTCTTTCTACTTCTAATCATTCTATACTTGCTGATTAGTACTTAAAAGTGTATTTTTATCATATCATCATTTTGCACTTGAAGTATCAATAACTCCTTAACTAAAGCATGTTTTATAATAATATATCTAATAATATAAGATAACTTTAATTTGTGGTAAATGTTCATTTTAAATACAGGCCTATCACATAAATGAAAGGATTGATTGATGAATTTAAGAACTGAAATTGAAAGGATAAAGAGATGACCAAACTTAGAAAAGAGATGTCGGTGCAATCCAAACCGGAACACTGTTCGGTAATTGGGTCATATCTAGAGCTATATATCTCAGATTTAGGTCCAATTTATATGGATGGAAAGGTAAGACATAGGCCTACAACTTTCATATGGAGCCCAAGATCTAAAAAGGCCATTATCAAGTCCAAATTGTAGCAACAACAAAGAAGCCCGAATCTGTCTTCCAGCCCGAGCACTGTTCGGTATTTTGGCCATATCTGGAGTTCTAGAAGTCCAAATGAGCTGAAGTTTTTACACAAGAAAGCTGAGACAATTGCCTACAACTTTCATGTTTGCAACTGGCTCCAATTTTGACGTTATCAATGACGTTTTGGGCAGACAAGAGAAGATAAGGATTGTCACCAAGTCAAAAGTTGGTCACCCACTTATCAATTAGTCATCAAATCAATAGTTCCCATTTTTGGCCTATAAAAGGAGGCATTTGCCATGCATTTAGGCATCTTGGTGTTCAGATCAAGATCATGCTCTTCCTTTCTCTCTTTGTATTTTTTATGCTTTGTTTTCATTAATATTAAGTTTATGCCTTTCATTTCCTTTCCTTTACTTAGTTAACTTTTATGTTCTTATTTTGTTTATCTATTTTGCTTTCTTTCATTATGTCTAGCTAAGTTAATTATGTCAAGGTGAAAAGGTTACACTAATGGTGTAAGAATAAGTATAATGTAAACTTAATATGGACTTTAATGTTTGATACTAACATGTTTTATATTTGCTATCTTGTTCACTCTTTAATACTTTGCTTGTTAAATGACTAATCTTGATTTATGTTGTATAACACTTGGTACAACAAATGCTTGGCACTTTCATAGCCCATAATGTATGGTATAACCGACACCTGAGCTATGAAAGGAACTTGATTTGTTGTTAACATAAGTTATAATCATGAATGCTTGACGAGATTTACAAGTATTAGCATTAATTGAATAAGATGACTAATGTAATCATGTTAACAATATATAATCTGATTGGAACCTCCTTTGTGTGTGGTTTCCAATTCAATAATAAGAGTTTATACTATACTTGTTTGATATACCATTAGTGGAACCTCTAACCTTGACATTTGTTATTATCATTGTTTAATCGTTACATTAATATTCCATCTCAAAGTTCTCATCATCTTCTTCTTCTTCTCTTTCTTTATTATTATTATTATTACTACTACTACTACTACTACTACTACTACTACTACTACTACTACTACTACTACTACTACTACTACTACTACTACTACTACTACTACTACTACTACTACTACTACTACTACTACTACTACTACTACTACTACTACTACTACTACTACTACTACTACTACTACTACTACTACTACTACTACTA
>NW_011500035.1:424651-426683 GCF_000495115.2 Populus euphratica | reverse complement strand
ATCAATCTTTTAGTCGTGTCACTTGCAGTACCTTTAAAATTGTTTTATAATAATCAGAATAAGCCTTACACAAGAGTTGCCTTTAACGAGTGCAGTTTTTGTAAGCAAAAAGGTCATTGGAAGGTTTAGTATTCTAAGTTAAAACAACAAAATCAAGCTTGAAAGTTTGGCAACCAATCACAATCTAATGCTCATAGACAATCAAGCTTGGAAACTTGGTAACTAGTCACAATCTAATGCTCATAGACCACCTCATGGGTATAAACTATCACACCACAACACTGTAACAGTAGTTTCATTAAGTCTTTTCAACAATCCTAGCACTCTGGCTGAACAATTTCAAAAGCTTTTCTCCTTACAACCACAAGCTATGTGCATTTCTTCTTCTATAAGTTAGTTGCTTCATAGTTATTCAAGTATGTCATATTATAAATGAGTTTTAAATTCTGATGCTTCATATCATATGTTTTTAGATTCTTCATCTTTTGCTTTTGTATCCTTTTCGCCTTTTATTCCTGTAATGACTGTTGATAACACTTTATGCTTTTAGCAAGTGTTTGTTATGTTATCACACCTCATTTGTCTCTCTTTAAAATTTATTTTATTCTAGAACTCACATGGAATATTGCTTCTATTAGTCAATTATGTGATTTTAGTAATTATTTAATCAATTTATTCCTTTTTTTATTATTATTGAGTACAAGATCTGCAGTCTCAAAAGTTGATTGTGATAGATTTTAGGAATAAAAGACTATATATTATAGAAGAGTTAAAACGGTTAGTTACGACTCCTACTACTACTAGTGTTGATTTGTCCTTGTTTTGTTTAAGCCTTTCTTCTAGTTTTTATTTATGGTATTCTTGTTTAGGTCATATTTTATCTTCTCATCTGATATTTTTAGCATCCACGGGAGCTTTAGAAAATTTACAAACTTGTGATATTTTTTTTTTATTGTAATAGATATAAACTAGCAAATTTTTTTACTTTGCCTTTCAATTGAAGTATTTATGTTTCTTCTTCTCTATTTGATTTGATTCATTATGATATATGAGGACCTTTTCATGTTGCCACAAAAGAAAATCCTCAATATTATGTTTCTTTTATTCATGATCACACTTATTATTGTTGGATCTGTTTAATGAAACATTATTTTGAATTATTTGAGATATACACAACCTTTTGAACTCTTATAAAAAATTAATATTATGTTGTTATTTGAGATATTATGTTGTAGAGATCATGCCTCTAATAAATTTTATAAGTGTTTGCCTAAGATGAAACCATTCACAAAACTCCATGTATAGATACTCTTGAGCAAAATAGCGTTGCTAAAAGAACACATTAACACATTATTGAAATTATTCATTCTCTCTTGTTCTCTAAATCTATTCTAGTGTGTTTTTGGAAGAAATTATCTTTATTGCTACAAGTTTGATTAACACAATTTCATCTTCTCATATTTCATGTTTTTCTCTTTTTCAAAAGTTGTATAGGTATACTTTAAATATTCTTTCTTTAGAGTTTTTGGTTGTACTTGTTTAGTTTTTTTCTCATGTCGAACATAATAAATTTTCTTCTTGATCTGCTATTTGTGTCTTTCTTAGTTATATTAAAGGTATAAATGGTACCATTGTTTTAATTCAATAACTCAAAAACTTTATATGTCTCATCATGTTGTCTTTCTCAAACATATACCTTTCCTTTTTATTCCATCCACTACTTATGACTTGACTAGATCTGATCTTATTAATATAGTCTTTTTATGAGGATTCTGATTGTTAATCATCTTTGGTTCCTTATACTTCATTTACCACTTCTTATGTGACACGACTAAAAGATTGATATCTTCTCCTAAATATAAGAGTGTTGAAGTAATAAATAACCCGGCAAAACTAGGGTCAAACCACAGGGAGGTTAATTATACAAATTATAAACAACAATTATAAACAACAACAATAGTAAAAACAATAATATTAGTTGCAATAATAATAATAATAATAATAATAATAATAATAATAATAATAATAATAA